>NW_026596166.1:12991873-13013306 GCF_907164565.1 Psammomys obesus | reverse complement strand
GTTTCTCTCCGTTCAGTTTGATGTTGGCTATAGGCTTGCTGTATATCACCTTTACTATGTTTAGATATGTGCCTTGTATCTTTGATCTCTCCAATACTTTAAACATGAATGGATGTTGGATTTTGTCAAATGTTTTTTCAGCATCTAGGGAAATTATCATGTGTTTTTTTTTTTCTTTCAGTTTGTTAATATGGTGGATCATATTGATGGATTTCCATATATTAAACCACTCCTGCATACCTGGGATGAAGCTTACTTGGTCATAGTGGATGATATCTTTGATGTGTTCGTGTTCAGTTTGCAAGCATTTGGTGAGTTTTTTTTTTTTTTTTGTATCAATGTTCCTAAGGGAGATTGGCCTGAAATTCTGTTTCTTTGTTGGGTCTTTGTGTGGTTTAGGTACCAACGTGATTGTGGCTTCATAGAATGAATTTGGTAATGTTCCTTCTGTTTCTATTTTGTGAAATATTTTGAAGAGAGCTCAAGTTAGCTCTTCTTTGAAGGTCTGGTAGAATTCTGCATTGAAACCATCTGGTCCCGGGCTTTTTTGGATGGGAGACTTTTGATGCCTGCTTCTATTTCCTTGGGGGATATAGGCCTATTTAATTGATTTACCTGGTCCTGATTTAGCTTTGATAAGTCAAATCGATCAAGAAAACTGTCCATTTCATTTAGATTTTCAAATTTTGTGGCATATAGACCTTAGAAGAAGTAAGTCCTAATGATTGTTTGGATTTCCTCAGTGTCTGTAGTTATGTCCCCCTTCTCATTTCTGATTTTGTTGATTTAGATGGTGTCTCTCTGCCTTTTAGTTAGATTGGCTAAGGGTTTGTCTATCTTGTTGATTTTCTCAAAGAACAATCTTTTGGTTTCATTGATTCTTTAAATTGTTTTATTTGTTTTTAATTGATTGATTTCAGCCCTGAGTTAGGTTATTTCCAGCCATTTACTCCTTTTTGGTGTTTCTGCTTCCTCTTTTTCTAGGGTTTTTAAGTGAGCCATTAAGTTGCTTGAATGAGCTGTCTCGAATTTCTTCTTGAAGGCACTCAGTGCTATGAAATTTCTTCTTAGCACTGCGTTCATTGTGTCCCACAAGTTTGGATATGTTGTGTCTTCATTTTTATTGAGTTCTAGGAAGACTTTAATTTCTTTCTTTATTTCTTCCCTGACCCAGCTGTCATTTAGTAGCAAGTTGTTCAGTTTCCATGTTTGTGTAGGCTTTTTGCTATTTCTGTTGTTGTTGAGGTCCAGCTTTATTCCATGGTGATTAGACAGGATACAAGGGATTTTTTCAATCTTCTTGTATCTGTTTATGCTTGATTTGTGACCAACTATATGGTCTATTTTGGAGAAGGTTCCATGAGGTGCTGAGAAGAAGGTAAAATCTTTTGTGTTTGGGTGTAAGGTTCTGTAAATGTCTGTTAGGTCCATTTGATTCATGACCTCTGTTAAAGACATTGTTTCTTTGTTTAATTTCTGTTTTGTTGACCTGTCCTTTGTTGAGAGTGGGGTGTTGAAGTCTCCCACTATTAATGTGTGGGGATCTATGTGTTATTTAAGTTTTATCAATGTTTCTTTTACAAATGTGGGTGCCCTTGTATTTGGGGCATAGATGTTCATGATTGTGATGTCTTCCTGGTGTAATTTTCATTTGATGAGTATGAAGTGTCCTTCCCCATCTCTTTTTATTAATTTTGGTTGAAAGTCTATTTTATCAGATATTAGAATGGCCACTCCTGCTTGCTTCTTGTGTCCATTTGCTTTGAAAGTCGTCTCCAAACCTTTACTCTCAGGTAATGTCTATGTTTGTGCCTTAGGTGTGTTTCTTGTATGCAATAGATTGCTGGGTTTTGTTTATGCACCCATTCTGTTAGTCTGTGTCTTTTCATTGGAGAATTCAGTCCATTGATGTTGAGAGAGATTAATGACCAGTGCCTGTTAGATCCTTTGATTTTGATGTTGGCTGTGGTCATAAGGTTGTGTATTTGCTTACGTTTTGTTTTACTGTAGTGAGGTTAATTATTTACTGTGTTTTCTTGAAAGTAGCTAGTTTTCTTGGGTTGTATTTTCCTTTCTTGTATCTTCTGTAACACTGGATTTGTGTGTAGGTATTGTTGAAATTTGTTTTTGTCATTGAATATCTTGTTTTTTCCATCTATGAGGACTGAGAGTTTTGCAGGGTATAGTAGCCTGGGTTGACATCTGTGTTCTCTTAGGGTCTGCATGATATCTGTCCAGGCCCTTCTGGCTTTCATAGTTTCTGTTGAAAAGTCAGGTGTGATTCTAATGGGTTTGCCGTTATATGTTACTTGGCCTTTTTCCCTTGCAGCTTTTAGTATTTTTTCTTTGTTCTGTATACTTACTGTTTTGATTATTATGTGGCAGGAGGATTTTCTTTTCTGGTCAAATTTTTTGGGTGTTCTGTAGGCCTCATGTATCCTTATTGGCTTCTCCTTTAACTTGGGGAAATTTTCTTCAATGATTTTGTTGAAAATATTTTCTGGGCCTTGGAGAAGGGAGTCTTCTTTTTCCTCTATTCCTATTATTCTTAGGTTTTGTCTTTTCATATTGTCTTGGATTTCTTGGACGGTCTGTGTCAGGAATTTTTTGGATTTAACATTTTCTTTGACAGATACATTGATTTCTTCTATTGTATCTTCTACACCTGAGATTCTTTCTTCCATTTCTTGTATTCTGTTGGTTATGCTTACCTCTGTAGTTCCTGTTTTCTTCCCTAAATTTTTCCTCTCCATTATTTCCTCCATTTGTGTTTTCTTTAATTTTTCTAGTTCTATCTTCAGGTCTTGAGTTGTTTTGTTTACTTCCTTCACCTGTCTGCTCGTATTTTCCTCTTTTTCTTTTAGTTCCTTCAACTCTGTCTCTTTGATTTCTTTCAGTGATTTAATTATTTCTTCTCTGAAGGCCACAAGCTGTTTGCCTGCATCTTCCCGTATTTCTTCACGGATGGCCCTAATCTGCTTGTCTTTATCTTCCTCCATTTCTTTACGGATAGCCATGATCTGTTTGGTTTTATCTTCCTCTAATTCTTTACGTATTTTATCTGTTTCCTCTATTATTCTCTTCATCAACATAGATGTAAGGTCATCTTCTTGATTTTCTATTATGCTGCATTGTTCAGGGCTGTTCGCCCCTGGATGGCTGGGTTCTGGAGATGCCATATTGCTCTGTCTTTTGTTGGTTGAGCCTTTACGCTGACCTCTACCCATTGGGCTGATTTAGGTGTTGGCTGTTAGTTTCTGTGCTTCCTGGAGTCCTGAGGTAGGGAGTATCCCCTTGGCCGGAAGATGAATTTTCCTGAAGGAGTCCTTCTCTGCTTTTTGGTTATGGTCACTGTATGGCCAGTGTTTCTCCGGAGTTGCCACTGCTCACCTCAGGTTTATAGCCCTGAGTAGTAGCTGTGGTCTATGTTAGGCGGGGGGGATCTCCTCTTACCCATAAAATTTCTCAAGACAGCTGCCCCACTGCTGGGTTTCTTGTTATAAATTTAGTGTGCTGCTGCTCACTAAATTTCCATGTACAGTCCTCTTGAAGAGACTGCTGATTCCCTAGCTGTGGGGTTTTCTCCCAACAGGGAAATTCAGTCTGTTATCCTGGGGCGCACAGTTCTGTCTGAGAAAGTGGGAGGTGCACTCAGCAAGTCTCTGGGCCAAAGGCTGATTGCTCTGCTCTGGACCTGGAGAATGTGCACCTAGGTTGAGTTGGCGCCTGGGGGCACTGCTCTGGTCTGGAGGCTGGGTGCCTCACTCTGGACCAGAAGCTGTGTGTCTCTGTCTGGGATGGCGGCTGTAGGCACCACTCTGGTCCAGACGCTGTGGGTGCAGCCCCCCTGAAGGATCAGGGATTCCTACAGTTTTGGCAGTCCAGCCAGGGACAACTGGCCGATCCCTGGCACAGTATCTGAGGGCTGCTGTAAAGGCTCTTCGGCTCCTGCAGGTCCAAGGATGCAGCTGTGTGTCCCAGTGCCCCAGGGGAACGCAACAATGGCGGCAGAGCACAGTGCTTCTGCCTGCACTAGAGTCTGTGTGAGTCCAGGAAGTGTTTTGGTGGTGGGTGTCCTAAGTGTTAGAGCTGCTGACCCCCTCCGCTGGGGGTTTCCTCCTGCCAGAGACACGCAGTCTGGTGCCCTGTTGCCCTGGTGCCCACAGTTCTATCTGAGGTGGTGAATCAAGCGCGCAGGCAGGGCTCTGTGCAGGCAGGCGCCTTTGTCCCGGCTCTGGGTCCGGGCTGGCTCCTGGGGCACCTGCGGAACCCGAGTCTTTTCCAGGGGATGTCTGGGTAACGTGGGGTCGGTCCCAATTGTTTCCTGCTCCGTGGGGTTATCTCTCGACTGGGAAATCCAGTCTATGGTGTTGTGGGCCCACAGTGCAGTCTGGGACCGTGACCAGATCGCGCTGGCGGGTAGCTCTGGGCTGGCGACCAAGCGCCTGGCGGAACGGGGATCTCTTCCACGATTTAGCCGGGTGAGTTAAAGCTGATCGAATCCCCCACCATGGGGTATCCTCTCACCTGTGAAACACAACCACTTGTGTTTTATGGCTGCGAGTTCTGATTGCTGGTCACTGTGCCAATCCTGCTGTGCTGCTCCTCAGAATGAGAGTCCTCCCGGCGCTGCCATCTTGCCCCGCCCCCTAACTTTTTATTTAAAGAAAAATAAAAGACAAATAATCACTTCTACACATTAACTAATGTAGTGAATTTCAATTTTTCCAAATGCTATATTATTCTATTATTTACTGTTGTTTCTTGTGGGATAGGGGATTTACTGTTTCTTGTGGGATAAGGGATTCTATATTGGTTGCTTTTTGCTGCTATGTTATAACACAGTGCCTACAAGGAACTTGGAGAAGAGTTAATTTTGCCTTATTTTTCAGTAGGACGTCTCCATCATGAACAAGGAACGGTATGACAGTAACAAATACGACAGCAGGGTCAGCAAGTTGATACCACATATCTTTCAATGCAAGTATAAAACAGAAAAGAAGTGGAAGAAGGCTGTAAATTCTCAAAGCCTGCTTCCACTATTGTTCTTCCTCTAGCATGACCATACATAAAGATTCCACAATCGTTAATAGTGTCAGGGTTGTCTCCAACCCCTGTTGGAGACAGATGTTGAAACTCACAGGCAAACTTTGGGTGAAGCACAGGGAGTCTTGAGAAAGAATGGGGGAAGAATAAGAAGGACCCAGAGGGCACAAGAACACCACAAGAAGACCAACAGAGGCAAATAACCTGGCCCCAGGAGAGCTTACTTGGCATCAATCAAGAAATATTCATGGACTCGATCTAGGCTCCTTACACATACATAGAAAATGGATAGTTTGACCAACATGCGGGTGCCCTAGAAAGTGGAGAGGGGGCTGTCTCTAACATGGACTCCTTTGCCTGATTTACAATCACTTCCTGCTGGCAATGCTGTCTAGCCAGGCCATAAGGGAAGAAGATGCTAAATCCTGATGTTACTTGATGTACCCATCTGAGTTGGTAGGGAGAGGCTCTCTTTATCTGAGGAGTAGGGGAGCGCGGATAAGGGGAAGTAAGAACAAGAAGAAAGGAGGGAGAACCTAAAATTGAGATGTAATGTGAGTAAATAAGTTAATTGATTAATTAAAAAAATATTCCACTTCTTAAGTGGGAAATAGTAAGAGCTAGAGAGGACAGGAACTACACAAGGAGAGCAACAGAACAAGAAAATTTGAACACAGGGAACGTCCCAGAGACTCATACTCCAACCAAGGACTATTTATGGAGATAACCTAGAACCCCTGCACAGATGTAGCCCATGGCAGTTCAGTGTCCAAGTGGGTTACCTAGTAATGGGAAGAGGGACTGTCTCTGACATAATCTGATTGTCCTGCTCTTTGATCACCTCCCCCTGAGGGGGGAGAAACCTTACCAGGCCACAGTAGAGGACAATGCAGCCACTTTTGATATGAACTGATAGACTAAGATCAGAAAGGAGAGGAGAACCTCCCCTATCAGTGGACTTGGGGAGTGGCATGCATGCAGAAAGGGGAGGGAGGGTGGGATTGGGAGGGGAGGAGGGAGGGGCCTATGGCGAAATATAAAATGAATAAAGTGTAATTAATAAAAAATAAAAAATAAATAAAATAAAAATGAAGGTCATGGAAAAAGGTCGATTGACAGGCCACGACGTCCCACAGGATCCCTAAAAGATATTTGTTTTGACCTAATAATAAAAACTTTAGATAGTTATAAAGATTTATGAAATATTATTCCAATAAATACTGTTTATTTTCAACTATCAAAAAAATATTCCACAATCTTCCCAAAGAGTGCAACAAACCCTGTAGATAGTGTTCAAATATGTGAGCCTATGGTGCGTGTTTCTTACTCAAACCATCAGAGATACACTAAATAGTTAGTTCACATTCATTAACCAAATTTTGATTAGTGAAAATTTATGTTTTCATTGTAGGCCACTTATTAAATAACAATTTATTAAATAACAATCTGAAAGTACAAATATAATTATTATGAGCCTTAAGGTCAATTTCTATTTTATGAATGTCTAAAGTTTGCATGTTTTTTAAATCAATGACTTATGTACTACATAGAAGCACACTTTTCAATCTGTCATTTCTCGGCTAAGAGATTTGAGAAAGTTATACTTTTTCTCATTATTTTCTCATCATGCAGACCATTGTTGGATCTAACATTTCCTACTTAACCACACATATTTCACTGAATAAATGTATTAATGTCCAGTTCCATTTTCTTATTCTATTTTCTAATTCATTTTCATATCAATTTAATCATTTAACTATTTCTCTTATAAAAACATCATTATTCATATTTCCACTCTAGATAAGCTCAAAATGACTCACAGTAATAAATGAATAGCAAATGTTGATCTTTTGCCCAAGAGCCTCCCTTGACCCCAACTAGTTCCTGCATTTATCCATTCTGGTTGCCATGCTTTTCCATACTTTGAATTTTACTGGGAAACAAAACAGTAGTTAAATGGATATAAAGGTTATTTGTGACTCTGAGATTCATGAGGGATAAAGTCTTATCAGTATTAGTAATGAAAGAAGAATCAAAGGAACATCACAGAACCCTTGACTCAAGAATATATTTAAGAGAAAAGCAGTGTTCAAAATTGCAGAGCAGGTATGATCAGATTCTTTGAAGATACAGTGTAAAGAGCAGTGAAGTTAGTGCTGATATCGCAGCACCTTTTAGCCATGGTCCATGGCCAAAGGTCTATCCACCGATCCAAAAAGAGTTCTTCCCGAAACCAGCTATATGTCACACCACCAATGCACGGTATGATACAGACTGGTGTTTGCAAATGCTAAAATGGATTATCAGCCTCGTTACAGTTTACTGATTAAGGTCTCAGAGACAATCAGGTCTAGCTAGGGACCAGGGAGAATTCACTATCTTTATGAGTCCCTAGTTATAGACACAACAAACAGGGACCTCACTGACAACACAGCAAAAGCTACTTTAACTCCTATTTATTTGTAACCTTAAGGATAGTCACCTAAAGTCTACACATGGAAAAACAGGAGAAACCTTTACTTTTTCTACAAGTGTGTAACGACTGGAAGAGGTAGTTGGTCCTTCAAATAGAGAGACACCTATCTAAATCTACACTGGCCATGAATATTCAGGCAAACATAATGCAGAATCTAAATTTATGAGATGCTGTATCATAAATTTGAAGATTTTTATAAAAATCAATTTCTACGATAAAGAAAAAATATACATTGAAAAAAAAGTTCTGTTTAATTTTTGAGAGACAAGCAAATCCACTACCCTTTTATAGATAATGAGAATGTTAGAAACTCCTTTATGCTAGCTAGGCTTCTCAATCATAAAAATAATTGCTTGTCTATTATATCATATTAGTTGACAAGCATTTTTATCTACATAAGTAAAACAGTGAGATTATATAGCAAGATGCTTGCATCTATAAACAGGTTCTGGTCTTTATCAAACACCAGACAACTGTCTCTTGATTTGGGGTTTAAGAATAGTTTCTTCACTACAAAAATTAATGTTAATTTTCTCAAAAATTCTAAGATAAAATTACGAAAGAGTAAAGAAAGACTTATTATTCACACAGAGATAACTCCTGTTGGGATTGATAATTACGCGGTATTCTTTTATGGAGAGGCCATTGTAGGTCTCAATGGCAAAAGGATGAACATTCTTGCAAGTCTTTTTATCAAAGAATCATCAACAGGCCCCATGGTTTGGTTCCTCTCCACAGGAACACACGTTAGAGAAAAAGAGGCATTCAATATTGTTTAAAGCATTGACTCATGGTTCAACTGTATAGCCTGAAAAACAGGAGACTATAGAAAAATAAACTATTTATATATTCAAATAACATTTTAACCAAATTCCAGAAATGTGTCTTATTCCTTCTCAACTTGAGTGAGGTAACCCAAAAGCAGAAAGACACACATGGTATATACTCATTTATAAGTAGATATTAGCTATATCATATAGGATAAACATATTAAAATATATAGTCATAAATAAGCTAAAAAAACAAGTATGACCCTACTTTCTTATTTAGAAGGGTAAACAGGATAGACATCGGAAGTAGGAGAAGACAGAAACAGGCAGATGCCTTCCACAGGGGACCTCTGAAAGATTCTACCCAACAGGGTTTTGAAGAAGATACTGAAACACATAGACAAACTTTGGGCAGAGTGCATGGGATCTTATGGAAGAATGGGGAGATAGAAAGACCTTAAAGGGACAGGAGCTCCACAAGGAGACCAACAGAGCCAAAAAATCTGGACTCAGGGGGTCCTTAAGAGACTGCTGAATCAACCAAGGACTGTGAATGGAGAGGGCCTAGACATCCTGTTCAGATGTAGCCCATGCATAGCTCTGTCTCTTTGTGGGTTCCCTAGTAAAAGGAGCAGGGGCTGTCTCTGATATGGACTCAGTGGTCAGCTGAGTGACCCCCCTGGTGAGGTGACCTAACTAGGCAGGATCCAGAGAAAGAGGGTCCAGGACGTCCTGATGAGACCTGATAGGTTAGGGTTCTATGGTTGGGAAGGAAGACCTCTCTTATCAATGGACTAGGAATGGGATATAGGGAGGGGGAGAGGGAGGAAGGATGGGACCAGGAGGAGATGAGAGACAAGGATACAGTAGGGATACAAAGTGATTAAACTGTAATCAATAATAATAGAGAAAAAATTTAAAAATGAATTCATACTAATATTTATGTGCTCTGCTCTGCCGTGCTATGGTTCTATTGCCTCTCATGTCTGTAGTTTTCATTAGCCCCGGTGCACTGACAGACCATAATGAAATTACACTGCTCCTGTCTGAATTTTTGCAGCATAAGCACAACTGTGTGTTCTGTGGAAATAACCTTCTCTTTAATTCATTATTTACATTGTTTTTTTTTTTTTTACCGCAAGGAATCAGAAACTTTTTTTTTTTTTTTAATTGGGCATCTGCAACAAAATTCATGTGCAGGCAGCTCGTCTAGCTGAGCATTGCATCCTTCATTTTATATTCAAGGGAGCTGAGTAATGTTGTTTAGCCTGAGTGGCACTCTGCCACACACATATTACAGTGTGAGAAGAGTTTGGAGGAAGCAGCAAAGCCAACCACACATTACATGCATGCTGCTCCCAGCAGCTGTCTCGGCTCAAGTTGTT
Source organism: Psammomys obesus (assembly GCF_907164565.1). NCBI lineage: Eukaryota > Metazoa > Chordata > Mammalia > Rodentia > Muridae > Psammomys > Psammomys obesus. Next base: position 13,003,629 of record NW_026596166.1, on the reverse strand, counting down.
ATGGTTCCCTAAGCAATGCTGGCCTTGTCGTTACGTTCAGAAATTTGATTCTGCTCACTTTATCACCCTTAAAATGGGTGCCTTGACATCCTGCTGCTTTAAGGGACTGAATTTGCATACCTCTAGAGCTGTACAGCCTACGCTTGTCAGTAGAGTGGTTGTATCCATTCATAGTCAGGAAGGAAAGAGTCAATTCAGAAGTAAGAAAATACACTAAGCAAGTGTGTGAAGAAAGTGTCAGAGTTCTACCAATGAATTGTCTCTTCCACAGGATTCAAATATAAAACAGCCATTCCCCTACCTCTGTTTTACTCACTTTCAGAGGCATTTGTTTTTATGGTGCATATTAACATATATGACTGAGGATATAAAATGCCACAAATTGGATAAGCCTGAAGCATTCTGCTCATTAAAGTTTATGTAGCTTAGTTATATGGCTGAATTTGGCTCTGTGATATAAAGCTAAAACTGCTGATCTCAATTTTGCCATTAATGGCTTCCTGTCATGTGGACTTAATGTCTATGGCTGCCCATGTGACACTGATTCCAAAATCGGGAAGAACTCTTGTATTGAGAATATTGCTTTGATACCAGGCCTAAATGCCACAATTACTTTACATTGCTGACATTAAGAACAGTTAAGAATTCACTTTATGATTAAAACCTCTGTTTCTATAAATTATCAGTGCCATAGCAGGATTATCATAGGAATGAATAGAAATAATTCAATATACTTTTTATTTTTTCATTTCTGAATAAAATCAATTTTGACTTAAATTAATTAGTAATTTTCTATTCTTGATATTTTGATAACTGTCAGTTAAGATGCAGATTCAAGTGCCATAGTATTTAAGTTCACTTTATTTTAATTTGAGCTTACTACTGGTGTCTCACATTTCATATTTAGCTCTTTTTTTCATAGTTTTAGAGCTCAGGGTTCCAGATAATTTTTCTTTATGAAAAATGTTTTTTTATGATGTGGTAATGTTCCAGCTTAATCTACTTACTTTCTTTAATATGTTGCTTTGTTTCAGGCTTCATTTTGCCCTTTGGCAGTAATATTTTATATATATATATATATATATATATATATATATATATATATATATATTGCACTTACCACTTATTATAAGTTTTAGTATGTATTAAGGATGATAACATAAAATATCTTCATAACCTCTAACTCACTTTAGAATTATTCTTGGTCTTTAAAAGTACCTATTTTCAAATAACATTATCATATTAAAATATGCTTTTTATTAGTTTGACATTTGGTCTCCTGTGTAATTTTGGCTGCCCTGAGCTCATTTTACCTGCCTCTGACTACCAAGTGTGGAATAAAATGCATGTGTCATCAACACCTGACTAAACAATGGTTTTTAAAACTTAAGTATTTCAAATCCTCTCTCGATGACTAAATGATAGTATATGACTAGCTATATTTCAGTGTTTTCCAGCATCCAGCATTTGAAGTGCTTCATATTATTTTGAATATCAATAATGAAGTAATGATGATGTACGTTATCATACGAGATTACCTTTGGATTTCAATGTATATGTGTGTATGTATAGATGGATGTAATGATTTAATAGGCATGGAATGTACATACAGACATACATACCTTATGTCTGGAGCCTACAAAAGACAGTAGAGGAAGTCAGATCTCTTGGAACTAAAGTTATGTACTGTTAAGAACCATAGCAATGCATTGCTAGGTACCAAACACAGGTCCTCTATAAAAGACTAAGTGCTCTTGGCTGCTGACCGTTTCTCCAGCTTCTATTTATTTCTAACTTTTGCTTCCATTTAGGAATATTTTCAATGATACATTTCATCCCATTCTTCACAGGCATGGCTTGATTATCAGTCTTCCGTAGTTTAATGTTGCACTTTATTTCAAATCAGAAAATCACCTTCAGTGCAGTAGTGGAAATGTCTAGCATGTGTATTTATCACATTATTTCTTTCATTTAAATGAGAATCCTGGCCAGCAATTCTAATAGAAATCTGCTGTTTCTGGTACTGGGATTTTTGTTAGTCTATGGTCTTGTGAAGAGCATCATCAGCTCAAGTAGCATAACTTCTTGTAATCTCTCCAAACATAAACTCATATGTATAAACGTGTATAACTCTAAGTAATTACAAAGTATCCTTGAGTGTTTATCAAACATCTTGGTGTTTCTGATCTTCCTTCTCTCTTCTTCCATATTGCCCTCCCTTCCCTGGCAAATAGAATCCACTTCTCATTTTTTATCCATTTTCTCACTAAGCTATTTAGGTCATTTCCCACTTAAAAACTATTCTCATGATGAAAGAAAATCAATGATACTTTTCCATCAAGATGCTAAACGTAATCAAGACACAATTTTTATTCACATTGTTTAACATTGTCACTCGTGTGTTTATGTAGTCTGTAGGGAGGACCTCTGTCTCAATAATAGCAGCAGGGTTGTCAATTTTGTTACTTTTTTTGTCTCCTACTCTACCCAAGGGTGGGCAGTGAAGGTCCCCTGCACTCAAGCCAAACACAAAACGTCATGATTTTTTTCTGCATGTGATTTATGTTAAATTGATATCTTATGATACTAACCAAAATTAAATTTTATGCATTGACACATATTTAGTTTTTCTATGTACTGTAGAAAATGTTTAGCTACTTTTTTAAAATTGAGACTTACCAATTTGAGTTGTTATTGCTGATGTGTTTATAGATGTAGATCGCAGGGGTACAATGTGCCTGAGTCAATGAGACATACAAAACTTATCCTGACTCTTAGAATTAACAAAATTATATTGTAATATTCTTAGTAGCTGTCAAATTTATTTATTTATTTTCATTTATCTATCTATCTATCTATCTATCTATCTATCTATCTATCTATCTATCTATCTATTTATCTTATTAGTTACATTTTGTTAACTCTGTATCCCAGCTGTATCATGCTCCCTTATTCCCTCCCCAATCCTACCCTCCCTCCCTCATCTCCTCCCTGCCCCTTTCCAAGTCTACTGATAGGGGAGGATCTCCTCCCCTTTCATCTGATCCTGTTGTATCAGGTATCTTCAGGACTGGCAGCAAAGTCCTCCTCTGTGGCCTAACAGTACTGCTCCTTCCTTGGGGAATGGGGAAATCAAAGAGCCTGCCTTGAGTTCCTGTTAGAAATAGTCCTTGTTCCCCTCACTATGGGAAACCAATTGGTTACTGTGCTACCACGGGCCACATCCAAGCAGAGGTTCTAGGTTATATCTATTCATGGTCCTTGATTGAGTGTCAGTCTCAGAAAAGACCCTGTGCCCAGATATATTTGGTCCTTGTGGAGCTCCCATCCTTTCCACATCATACTAATTCCCCTTCTTTCATATGATTCCCTATACTCTGCTGAAGGTTTGGTTATGAGTCTTAGTATCTGCTTTGAAACACTGCTAGGTAGAGTCTTTCAGATGCCTTTTGTGGTAGACTCCTGTTATATGTTCAATGCACATCCCATTTGTCTTTCTAAATGAGGATTCATCTTACCCTGTGTCTCCTTTCTTGATTATCTTCTTTAAGTGTATAGATTTCATTATGTTTATCATATCTTGTAGGTCTATATAAGCGAGTATATACCATCTTTGTCTTTCTTCTTCTGGGATACTTCACTCAGAATGATCTTTTCCAGATCCCACCATTTGCCTGCAAATTTCATGATTTCCTCTTTTTTGATTGCTGAGTAGTATTCCATTATGTAAAAATACCACAATTTCTGTACCCATTCCTCCATTGAGGGACATCTGGGTTGTTTCCAGGTTCTGGCTATTACAAATAAAGCTGCTACAAACATGGTTGAGCAAATGTACTTATTGTGTACTTGAGCAAATTTTGGATATATACTTAGCAGTGGTATAGCTGGGTCTTGAGGAAGCGCTATTCCTAATTGTCTGAGAAAGCGCCAGATTGACTTCCAAAGTGGTTGTACCAGTTTGCATTCCCACCAGCAATGGAGGAGGGTTTCCTTTCTCCACAACCTTTCCATCATGTGTTGTCACTTGAGTTTTTGAACTTGGCCATTCTGATGGGTGTAAGATGAAATCTCAGGGTCATTTCGATTTGCATCTTCCTAATGAGTAGCTGTCTAATTTATAGATGAAGTATATAGTTTATTTTCTCTATAGTAATTATTATTTTCAATTTACTTGATATTAAGCAATGATAAAAATCTGCAACTGTCATTCACTAGATCAAACAGTAGAATATTATATATATGTATGTATTTATTTATTCCATTCTGCAAGTCTGAAGTCCACTAACTGAAATTAAAATAATTAGATATTCTAATTTCCTAGATGATTTACAAATATCTTATACAGAAAACATTACTGGAACACAAGATGACATTGAATAAATATGAAGTTTCAATAATTCTTATTTTATTATCATAAAAACCTAAGTTGAAACTTCTCTGTGAACTTTTTGATAACTTTTATCAGCTAGTAACTCAAAACTAATTTCAATTTACATGGCTAGGTAGCATAAAATTCAGTGTAAAATATGCTGGTAAATTCTTGTCATAGCTGTGTAGAGAGATGGAAAAGAATTAATATCAGCTCAGGAGTGAAATATTTCCATCACCTTGAACTTTATGATATTTACATCACAAGTCAGTTACAAAAATTAAATGTGTGTTACAGTTGCCCAGACATAGAGTAAGAGGAGCCATAAAGTAGCTAACAAATTTAAGATGCAGAAAACAACAGTGTAAGAAACTGCTAAAGTGGTATAATGTTTTTGAGGAAAAAAATTGCTCCTGAGATGAAGGTCTGCTAGAACAATACAAGAAATAACAAAATGTGGTTAGCAAATATTTTAAATTATTGTGAAATTCAATGGATTAAAGCATTTAAACTCCACAGCCGGCCAGACAACCTATGAAGAATCATGCTGGCTTGTCTTACCTTCTGTAACCCTTTTGAACACTATGCTTAGACTCGTTCCAGGCTCCAGGAGCATCCCTCCAACTATTTGTGTTCATGTTTCTCAGTTTGACCAAAGTTTCTGATAAAAATTCAGCGTTTGATTATAGGTGAGACACTTCATGAAATAAAATCATTCCTGAACCAACTCCTGATTATTATCCATGATAATTATTGTCTTCTACAATATGCATAATGTTTTGACGTGTTTTCTGATTTTACTCCTCTAGCATCTTTTTTGAAGTATTATTTTTTTAATTAATTACCATTTATTCACTTTGTATCCCAGCTGTAGCCTCTTCCCTCATCCCCTCCCATTCTCAGTCCACTGATAGAGGAGGTCCTCCTCCCTTTCCAGCTGACCCTAGCTTATCAGGGCTCATCAGGAAGGGCTTTATTGTCTTCCTCTGTGGCCTGGTAAGGCTGCTCCCACCTCAGGGGGAGGTGATCAAAGAGCCAGGTACTGAGTTCATGTCAGAGACAGTCCCTGTTCCCCTTACTAGGGAAACCTGTTTGGAGACTGAGCTGCCATGGACTACACCTGTGCAGGGGTTCTAGGTTATCTCCATTCTTGGTCATTCTCAGAAAGACCCCATGTCCAGATTTTTAGTTCTGTTGCTCTCCTTGTAGAGCTACCTAGAAGGGACAGGAGCTCCTTTAATCTCTTAAATGTTATTTAAGAACATATAAATAAGTTCAATGGCCCATTTAATGCATTATAATATTACTTGTATTAACTGTACAAGAAGAAGCTGACTTTTAGAAACATTTAATGATTTTTTTTTTGTTTACGATTTATTCACTTTGTATTCCAGCTGTAGCCCCTTCGCTTAGCCCCTCCCAATGCAACCCTCCCTCTTTGTTCTCCTCCCATGCCCTTCCCCAAGTCCTCTGATGGGGGGGTCCTCCTCCCCTTCCATCTGGCACTAGCCTATCAGGTCTCATTAAGACCGGCTGCATTGTCTTCCATTCAGTCTGCTAAGGCTGCATCCCAAAGACACACATGATTTATACTCACTTATAAGTGGATATTAGCCATATAATATAGGATAAACATACTAGAATCTGTACACTAAAGAGGCTAAACAAGACAGAGGACCCTGGGTAAGATGATCAATCCTCATTCAGAAAGCAAATGGGATGGACATTGGAAGAGGGAGAAAACAGGGAACAGGACAGGAACCTACCACAAAGGGCCTCTGAAAGATTCCACCCAGCAGGGTATTGAAGCAGATGCTGAGACTCATAGCCAAACTGGGCAGAGTTCAGGGAATATGTTTTTCTGTTCTTTTTTTGTTTGTTTTATTTTCATAATCTTGTTTACAAAAGATTACATTCTGATGTTACAATTATTTTATGTTTTGAATTTTTTTGTAAATTGGTTTGTAAGTATTTAATCATTGTTTCATTTTTTCCCAGCTAAGTGATATACTTTTTTTTTTTTAAATTACAGTTTATTCGCTTTGTGTTCCAGCTGTAGCTCCCTCCCTCATTCCCTCCCAGTACCATCCTCCCTTCCTCTTAAGGGGAAGATAGAAAGATCTGGAGGGGACAGAAGTTCCAGAAGGAGAACAACAGAACCAAAAATCTGGGCTCAGGGGGTCCTGCAGAGACTGATAATCCAACCAAGGACTATGCATGCTCATGCTAACTTAAACCTCCTGCTCAAATGTAGCTCATGGCAGCTCAGTCTCCAAGTGACTTTTGGAAATTTAATATTTGTTTTCATAGCTATACTATCTACTAGCCATACTTATCACATTAATTTTTTTCAGATATTTTATTTTTCTGTAGTTAATGAAACTTCACATTGTAACTTTTTAGAGCACAGCCTAGATATTCTTAAGGAAATGAGATGATGGAAACAAATAGCAGGAAGGAAAGAGAAAAGAACTGAACAATGGGAATTACATTTCAGCTGTAAAGTGAAACGTTGTTGGATTTTCTTTAGTTTAATTTTATAGCTATGGTAATAATTCCTGTAGAACATTTTAAACATATTTTTCTTAATAAAGTTGTTTAATAAGATCTTTCTTTTTCTTATTTTTGTTATTTTCTTATTCAAGAAAAAACATACAATGTTAAGCAGTAGCTAGTCACCTTTTAATATAATTTTTTAAAAATGAACACACCCCAGCATTTAGTTTTTCATATTATAAAGAAATTGCTGTCATAAAATGTAGGAGAGATATTAAACTAAATATTAGTTTATGGATGTTATTTATATTAGTAATAGACTTCAGGTAGAAATTGAATAATAATTTATCAATGTAAGTTATTTAGTCAGCTTTAGATGTATTTTGGAATATTTTCACAACCAAAACACTAATTGTGGTTACCAATCTTTAGGGTAAGTAAGGATCACTTATGCAAGCATTATTACAAGATTTCCCACTTTAAAAATAGGTCTCCAGGGTGAAAAATATTTTATGTTTTTATTGTCTATTATAATAACAAGTAAATTAAACCCTTCAACTATGAAGTCATCAGAAAGATGCACAAAGACAAAAATGAATAAAGCCATAAAGCCATGAGAGCAGTGCTAATGTTGGTCAAACCAACTCACTTTTCCCATGATCTCATAGAAAACAATAGGTACTATTCAAAGAAAACTTTCATTGATTTAACCGAAAGAGTTTCTTTGTTGTTTAGATTTTATTGTTATAAAACTGTATATGAGTTGTAACTTTTTTGAAAAAGTACACATATCAATATTTATAGTTATAAATCTAGTTATACACAGTTACCTCTTATTTGGTATTGGTTCAATTTATTAAATTATATATTTCTAGATCTAAGACATATATATCAATTAAGTAACTGGCTTGCCAATATTCCTATCATTTTATAAATAGAGTATTACATATGCAGTTAGTAATGTTATATTTGGTTTTAATAATTTCATTCCCTGAAACTTAAAGAGCTGAACCATATTCAGTTATTATGGGTATATGCATGAGGGAACTCAATCTGTAACATTCTTTTTTTCTGTCTTTATCTGGTTTAGGTATCAAGGTAACATTGGCTTCATATAAAAAAGTTTTAAAGTATTTTTTTCTTGTATTTGATAGAACAATTTCTCCTTAATACTTTTTTCACTGTAAAAGTCCTTACTGGCGGATCACAAAGATCATGCGATATCCTTTACAGCATTTTAAAGATAGGTGAGCTGGTGCAGGCCTTAATTTGTTCCAGCATAGATAGAAGTGGGAATATTTTAAACTCTAGGCCACCTTGAACTACAAAGCAGGCCTCTTTTCCAAAAACACCAAAGGAAACTTTCTTGGTGCCTATGCCCACTGTTACAACAATTGGCTCATCAGGCAGTCATCACTGTAGCTCAGAGTTCATAGTTAGACAGTATTGGTGATTGTTTTTCTCTTGTTGATGCAAAGAACCTTCCAAGCCAGTGTCTGTTTGTTATATCAAAGTTCCATACCTGAGTATGTCGTATCTTCAGCAACACGACACATAGCTTCAAGTTTTTGAGGATAACCAGTAACGTCTATGAAAGTCTGTAATATTTGAGTGTCTATGCACCCCAGTAATCAACAGTTCCAGAAGAGTTCCGGGTTCTGATGTTTTATATTTATTAGCCTGGGGTGTCCAGTAGAGATAGTGTCACCCTGTCGTATATAATTCTGTCTCCTATGTATCTATCTATGTATCTATCATCTATTAATTGTCCACTTACCATATATATCAGTGTGTGTGTGTGTGTGTGTGTGTGTGTGTGTGTGTGTGTGTTTTACAGGAGTAGGTAGATTTCCATATGGTGTTTTCAAAGGATTTGTTTTGTTTTCACTGTTTTGTATTGCAATTTTCCTCCTTTATCCTGCATTCCAAATTACAAGCAAATTTAACCCTTCCTGCTGCATCATTCCCACTGAAGTCAATGCTGCTCTCCATAAGATAAAATAATTCCTAGCAGCATTGACCAGTTGGGTGAGTCATTCTGATCCTTCCACCATTTATCTTTTTTAACTTTGCAGATGTTTCTAACTTTTTCTTTTAACTTTACAGACCCAATGCTCAATTTCCTGGTATAGTCTCTACCATATGCTTCTAAGTTTCTTCCAGGACCTGACCTGTCTGAACTGGTCTGCAGTTCCTGCTGATACCACATGTAACTTCTTCAACCAGCTAGAGCCTGCACATCCTTCTCCAGGGTTTATTCAGTGAGACTGACTTCTCCCTTCCAAATATTTCTCCCAAACTCCAGATCTACTCTGCAATCCAAGAGTCCTAAGCTTTGATAAAGACACACATTTTGCACATCAGCTCAGTCCCCTCTGTTTATCTGACTTCATTCTGCCTCAACAATATCCAACCCTAATGCCCATATAAAGCTCAATATCCTCTCTCCCACTCTGTTGATAACAGAGGTAGAACTAACAAAAGAAGTATACATCACAAGAAAACACAAACAACATGAAAGTTTAAGGATATATTTCTCTGCAAAAACCACCAGTCTTATAGAAATGTTTGTTAATGAGAATCACAAGGATGAACCCAAAGACACAGAATTTAAAAGAATAATTTTGCATTTATCAATGAATTTGAAAGTTTGAAGAAGACACATGGAAATAACTCAATGAACTTGAAGAAAACGCATGCCTGAGTTATGCCCAAGGAAATAGGCATTAATGATGGAAATGATGAACACAATCCAGGTTTTGAAAATGGAACCCAATAATGTATAGAAACATTGATGAGGAATCAAGCTGAAAAAGAAAAGATGAAGTTGAATAACCCAGTAACCCAGCTAAAAAACTCAAAAGAAAGATTTACAAGTAGATTGTATCAAGAAGATGATAGAATACCAGGATTCAACAATAGAATATCTAGACAAAATCAGTGAAAATATAAGTAAATTTTTAAAATATAGGAAAGGAATCTAGAGGAAATATAGGCATACCATAAAGTGACCAAACCTTCAAATTTTTAAAATATGGAGAAGAGTCAATGTTACAGACCAGACCTTCAATAACATCACAGAAAGAAACTTTCCCAAACTAAGGAAAAACACACCCATGTATCTATCACACAGAACACTAAATAGACAAGAACAGAAAAGAAAATCCCTGTGCTATATTGTAGTTAAGACATTGAGTGTATTAAAAACTGCAAGAGAAAAAATTATGAGTCACATATAGAAGACCCCTCCCCCAAGAATAACAGCTGACTCCTTTCAATGGAAACTTTGAAAGTCAGAAGAGCCTGGAGCAATGTTTTCCAAGAACTAAATTACTATGACAGCTAACCTATACTAATACACCCAGCAAAACTGTCTATGATATAAACAGTCTAAAACAATTTCTACTCAACACACCAAAATGAAAGTAAGTACAGAAAGCAATATTTTGGGATGAAGAGAATAATGAACATAGCATAGCAGAGATGCTGTGAAAAGAACTATAAACCATATTATTAAAAATACAAAGTGCCACCGAGAAAACAAGCCACAGCACCACCTGACTGCAATTAAATAATTTTAAATTTGAATGATGCCAATTCTCCAATCTAAAGACTGGATGACTGAATAGATAAAAATCATCCATCTGTCTGATGGCTACAAGAAACATATGTTTGCTCTGAAGATAGTCACAGCCCTAGACAAAAAGGATAAATAAAAGCACTCCAATCAAATGGAACCAAGAATCATCACATATTCCTTTCCAAATATCTGATAAAATATAATTCAAGCTAAAACAACTCAGAAGAGATACAGAAGTACATACCCTTCATTATAATCAGGGGAATGATTAACAAAGAAGACATTACTATCCGGGACATATATGTACTAAAATCTGGTACAACCAATTTTTATATGTACTATTTGTTAGTACATTTAAAGAAATGGGTTAAAATCAACCAAATAGTAGTAGTTAATTTCACTACTCCACTTTCTCTGATATGTAGGTCTTCTGGATGAAAATAAACAGAGACACATATGAATCAAATGATCTTACACATTACATGAATTTCACAAATAGCTAAAGAACATTCCACTTTATACACTAAACAGTATACATTCTAGTCACTAGCAAACAGAACTTTCTCTAAGAAATGGCATATTTTGGAATTTAAAAGAAATCTTTACACATTCAGAAAGATTGAAATCACTCTTTATTTCCTATCTGAACACCATGCAATAAAACTTTTTTGTTGTTGTTTTGAGACTATTTCTTTGTGTAGCCTTGCTGTCCCAGACTTACTTTGTAAGCCAGGCTGGGCTCAGACTCACAGAATCCATCCTCTTCTGCCTCCCTAAGTGCTGGGAATACAGGTGTGCACCACAAGGTCCAGCAAACAACTTCTTAGTAATTAAACACATGAAAATTAAACAGTCGATTACTAAATTAGTTTTTCTTTCAATGAAGAAATCAAGAAACTACATTTTTTTCCTTGATGTAAATAAAAATAGAAACACATACAACAAAACTTCTGGGCCACAATGAAATAGTTCTAGTTATACCTAAAACTTTATTAAAAGACCATAAAAGCACAAATAAATAAGACTTAATGATACATTGCAAAAATTTTTGAAAAAACTGAAACAGATCAAATCCAAATCCACTTAATAGTAAGTATTAAAAATGAGTACAGAAATTAATGAGATAGAAACAAAAATATGAAGGTTTAACAAATCTAAGAGCTTGTTTTTGGAGAAGATAAACAGGTGTGATAGGCCCTTTAACCACCTAGCAAAAAGCAAGCAAACAAGGAAGAAGGAAAGGATGGAAGGAAGAAAGGAAGGAAGGAAGGAAGGAAGGAAGGAAGGAAGGAAGGAAGGAAGGAAGGA
>NW_026596166.1:12977562-12991863 GCF_907164565.1 Psammomys obesus | reverse complement strand
GGAAGGAAGGAAGGAAGGAAGGAAGGAAGGAAGGAAAAGCCCAAAATAATGGAATAAGACATGAACATAAAACTTTACAACAAACACTAAAAAAGTAAGAATATTATAATGAGGAGTTTAAAAATCTGTACTACATTAAATTGGTCAAAATAAAAGAAAAGGACTTTTTCTCCCCCTAGATTCAGCCAAGTCACCAAAAATAAGTCAACAACCAAAATAGACCAACAACAAATAATTAGATTGAAATAGTCAGAAGAATCATTCTAGCTAAAAATATTCTAAAGCAAGATGTATTCAAAGCAGAACTCTACAAGACTTTCTTTAAAAAAAAATTAAGAAGTTTTTTATTGTTTTTTGTTTTTGTTTTTGTTTTTTTAATCTTTATCAATTACACTTTATTCACTTTGTATCCGCCCTGTGGTTTCCTCCCTCCTCCAGTCCCAATCCTTCCCTTCCTCCACCCTCTGCATGCATTCCCCTCCCCAAGTCCACTGATGGCGAGGTCTTCTTTTCCTTCCCTCTGATCCTAGTCAATTAGGTCTCATTAGGAATGGCTGCATTGTCTTCTGTGGCCTGGCAATGCTGCTCTCCCTTCAGAGGCCAATCAGTTCATGTCAGAGACAGTCCCTGGTCCTATTAGAATGGAACCCACTTGGATCTTCACCATCCCTATATCTGACAGAGGACTAGTATCCAGTATATATAAAGAACTAAAGAAGTTAAACAGCAGCAAATCAAGTAATTCAATTAAAAAAAATGGAGTACAGAGCTAAACAGAGAATTCTCAATACAGGAATATCGAATGGCAGAGAAACACTTAAAGAAATGCTCAGCCTCATTAGCCATCAGGGAAATGCAAATCAAAACAACCCTGATATTTAACCTTACACCCATCAGAATGGCCAAGATAAAAAACTCAAGAGACAACACATGCTGGAGAGGTTGTGGAGAAAGGGAAACCCTCCTCCACTGCTGGTGGGAATATAAACTTGTACAACCAATCTGGAAATCAATCTGGTGCTTTCTCAGACAACTAGGAATAGCACTTTCTCAAGATCCAGCTATACCACTCCTAGACATATACCCAAAAGAGGCTCAAGTACACAATAAGGACATTTGCTCAACCATGTTTGTAGCAGTCTACCAGACTTTCAAAGATTACCTACAACAATCTCTTTTAAGCAAATAAAAAGTAGATACAGAAAAGATATTTTCAAACTGGGGAAAGACACAATTAAAAAGAGAAAGTTCAGACTAGTGTCTCTGAAGAGTATAGATCTAATTATTTTAAATACAACACTTAAAAAATAGAAACATTTCAAAAACTTCATAAATAATCATGTTATCTTTATTCCTGAGATTTAGACTGAGAGACCAAAAGATAAATTAGCAGCTATTATTAAGGCCTGAAGTAGGTAGGTAAAAGAAGTCTAGTAATGCCCTGAGGGGAAGGACCACCTCACTGAATTCTTTCCCCACCCACCAGAGATAAAGTTGCTAGGAAACTGGACCACCCCCCTAGGGAGGGACACCACCAGGTCATTATGATCTGGGAACCTTCCTATAGCCCATGGATTCAAAATGTAGCATTTTAACCAATAGATGCTTGCTAGGCAGGAATCGCCCCTGCCTTGGGCATGCTGGGATGGGCCAGAATCTTTAAATGACCCAACTAACCTGGGCACGCTTGCTCAACTCCCACAGCTTCTGCGGTTGGTGTGTGTGGGCCAAAGCTGCAGCTTGTAATTTACAATAAAAAGAACCTCATGTATTTACAGTGGAGTCTGTTTATTCCTAGTCTTTTGGGGTTCGTGAAGTGGACAGAACATAGACATGATTAAACAGACACAATTAGGTAAGTGTGATTAACCACAAAAACCAACATAAAGTCAAAAATCTCATGATCATTTCAATAAATGTAAAAAAAAAATATCCTTTGAAAATATGGTCAAATGAAAGGGAACAGTGGACTTGGAAAGGGGCAGAGAGGAGACCAGGGAGGGAGTGTGGGGTTGGAGAGGGAATGAGAGAGCGGGATACAGCTGGGACACAGAGTTAACAAAATGTAACAAATAAGAAAAAAAAATAAAAATAAATAAATAAACAAAAAGAAAATAGAAAATATGGCTTTATGATAAGAGCCATAGAGGAAATAAAAAAATAGGGAATATAACTCAACATAATAAAATTTTTACAGGAGAAACCCATTTGTATAGGAGAACATTATCCTAAGTGGAGATATCTTGAAACAACCTCACTGAAATCACCAGTTAGACAGCGTTTCCCACTATCCCCACTCTTTTTCTTTCTTTCTTTTTTTTTTTTTATTTTTCTTTTTAGTTACATTTTGTTAACTCTGTGTCCCAGCTGTATCCCGCTCCCTCATTCCCTCCCCAACCTCACACTCCCTCCCTGGTCTCCTCCCTGCCCCTTTCCAAGTCCACTGATAGGGGAGGACCACCTCCCCTTTCATCTGACCCTGTTTTATCAGGTATCTTCAGGGCTGGCTGCAAAGTCCTCCTCTGTGGCCTAACAGACTGCTCCTCCCCTGGGGGGGGGGGCCTCAAACAGCCTGCCCATGAGATCCTGTTAGAAATAGTCCGTGTTCCCCTTACTTTGGAAAACTACTTGGTTACTGAGCTACCACGGGCCACATCCGAGCAGAAGTTCTAGGTTATATCCATAGATGGTCCTTGGTTGAGTGTCAGTCTCAGAAAAGACCCTGTGCCCAGATATATTTGGTCCTTGTAGAGCTCCTATCCTTTCCATATCATACTAACTTCCCTTCTTTCGTATGATTCCCTGCACTCTGCCGAGGGTTTGGTTATGAGTCTTAGTGTCTGCTTTGAAACACTGCTAGGTAGAGTCTTTCAGATGCCTTTTGTGGTAGACTCCTGTCATAAGTTCAATGCACATCCCATTTGTCTTTCTAAATGAGGATTAATCACCTTCGCCTGTGTCCACTTTCTTGATTATCTTCTTTAGGTGTGTAGATTTCATTATGTTTATCATATCTTGTAGGTCTATATAAGCGAGTATATACCAAGTTTGTCTTTCTCCTTTTCATTATTGTGCTTGTTTTACTAGCTGGAACAACAAGGCAATAGAAGGTAGTTAAACGGCTACGAGCAGAAATATAAGAAGTCAAACTAAGACTATTCTCAGATGGCATAAGGTCATGCATAAGAGATCCCCAAATTTCAGGCAGAAAGTTTCTAGAAACAATACACAATTCAGCCATGCGGCTGAATACAAAAGCAAGTTGCACAAATCAATCACTTTTCTCTACACCAAGAACAAACATACAAGTGAAGAGATCATGGACAGACTCCAGTTAACAATAGCCCCAAAGAAAATAGAACTTATAGGAGTAAAACCTAATTAAGGAGTTGAAATACCTTTACAGTGAAAATATTAAAGCTCTGAAGAAAGAGATAGAGTATAGAAAGTGGAAAGATATTCATGCTCATGAGTTTGTACAATTAACATTGTGAAACTTATCATTTTACAAAAACTATTCACACATTCAGATCCTAATCAAAACTCCCTTTTATTCTTCACATATATGTGTGTATATATATATATATATATATATATATATTACATATTATATATCTACACACATATGCTAACATGGGCTAGAAAAAAACATGGAGGGGAAGAGAAAATTATGTAATTATATCATAACCTGAAAAAATAAAATAAACAATTTGAATTTTTTAAAAAGCAAAATTCATCAAAAAGAATAATGCTAGGATTATCATTCCATTAGTAGAGTCCAATTAAAAAGCAACATGGCAAGAGCAGATACAACAAAGGCAGATATGTAGACTCGTGAAACCAAATTGTACAAACATGAGTGCATGTACCTACAGCCACCTCATAGCTGACATGACCTGAAAGTCTGCTACCTGAGGACTTGCTTTCATGGTACAAGAAGGCATTATAGAAGCTTCTAAAGTAGGGATCCACCAGGAGCCCTACCAAGCCATGATACCTATTAACCGTGGCAACACCCAGCACGGGACAATAAGTGTGCAGTAGTGGCACTCATACTGGTGGTAACCAGCAGTTTCTAGTTTGATTGAAGACCAACTCAACAAGGAGGAATTCACACCTGGAACCAAAAAACCTAGTCAAATACTGGGGGCTAGTTAAGTCAGGGATATTGGAGTTGAACCTACAACTACTCCTCCCTAACTGCATTTTAATTATCCTACTGTATACCCACAGACTAGTATATTCATTGTTCCTCATTAAGGAAACATCTCTTTGAAACAGACAGATAACTGTTAAAGAAAATTACATCTAAATCAAAATCAGAGTTGTGGAATTCAGTATCTATAATGCAACTTCTCCCAAGGCTCAGGAAACATTGCTGAAAAGAGGGCAGAAAGACTGTAAGAGCCAAAGGAATAAGGAGTTTGCAGTGAGAATGTGCCTTCTAAAGAGTCAAAAGCTATACCTACAAAGTGTTACCAACAAAACTGGCTAAAACTGAGCTGAACAAGAGCAACAATGGACATGTTAATATGACTAGGATGGGAGGGCAGCCCAGCAGGTCTCAAACTTACACAAGAAAAATAGGTGAATGCCCCTCAGTTGAAGAATGGATACAGAAATTGTGGTACATCTACACAATGGAATATTACTCAGCGATAAAAAACAAGGAAATCATGAAAATTTCAGGCAAATGGTGGGAACTGAAAAAGGTCACCTTGAGTGAGGTATCCCAGAAGCAGAAAGACACACAGGGTACATACACACTATAAGTAGATATTAGACATATAATGTAGGATAAACATACTGAAGCTGTACACCTAAGGAATTTAACAAGAAGGAAGACTCTGGTTAAGATGCTCAATCTTCATTCATAAAGACAAAGAGGATGGACATCAGAGGACGGAGAAAACAGGGAACAGGACAGAGGCCTACCACAGAGGGCCTCTGAAAGGCTCTACCCTGCAGGGTATTGAGGCAGATGCTGAGACTCATAGCCAAACTCTGAGCAGAGTGCAGGGAATCTTATGAAAGAAGTGGAGATAGTAAGACCTGGAAAGAACAGGAGCTCCACCAGGAGAGCAACAGATACAAAAATTCTGGACACAGGGGTCTTTTTGAGACTGATACTCCAGCCAAGGACCGCTCATAGAGATGGCCTGGAACCCCTGCACAGAAGTAGCCTGTAACAGTTCTGTATCTAAGTGGGTTGCACAGTAATGGGGACAGGGACTGTCTCTGGCAGAAACTGATTGGCCTGCTCTTTGATCACCTCCCCCTGAGGGGGGAACAGCCTTACCAGGCTAAAGAAGAAGACAATGCAGTCATTCTTGAGGAGACCTGATAGACTGGGATCAGAGAGAAGAGGAGGAGGACCTCCATTATCAGTGGACTGGGAGAAGGACATGGGTGGGGAAGAGGGAGGTTGGTCTTGGGAGGGAAGTAGGAAGGGAGGTACAGTGGGGATATGAAGTAAATAATCTGTAAATAAAAATAAAAATAATTAAATAAAAAAAGAAAAATAGGTGAAGATCCATTCCTAGTCTGAATGCTGTTGTTTTGTTCTGATAAGAGTGTCCTTTGCTTTACAGAAGCTTTTCAGTTTCATGAGGTCCCATTTATTGAATGTTGATTTTAGAGCCTGTGCTGTTGGAGTTCCTTCAGGAAGTTGTCTCCTGTGCCAACGAGTTCAAGGCTCTTCCCCAATTTTTCTTCTAACAGGTTTAGTGAGTCTGGTTTTATGTTGAGGTCTTTGATCCATTTAGACTTTAGTTTTGCGCAGGGTAAAAATATGGATCTATTTGCATTTTCATACATATAGATATCCAGTTAGATCAGCACCATTTGTTGAAAATGCTACCTTTTTTCCATTGTATGGTTTTGGCTTCTTTGTCAAAAATCAAGTATCCATAGGTGTGTGGGGTTATTTCTTGGTCTTCTATTCGATTCCATTGATCCACCATTGTATTTCTGTGCCAGTACCATGCGTTTTTTTTTAAATTAAATTTTTATTTTTTTTTAATATTAGTTACAGTTTATTAACTTTGTGTCCTAGCTGTATCCCCCTCCCTCATTCCCTCTCATTCCCACCCTTCCTCCTTCCCTCATCTTTTCCCTACACCTTTCCAAGTCCACTGATAGGAGAGGACCTCTTCCCCTTTCATCTGACCCTAGCTTATCAGGTATCTTCAGGCCTGGCTGCAAAGTCCTCCTCTGTGGCCTAGCAGGGCTGCTCCTCCCTCAGATTACAGGGGGTGAGGTCAAAGAGCCAGCTATTAAGTTCATGTCAGAAATAGTCCCTGTTCCCCTTACTAGGGTACCCACTTGGATATTGAGCTAACATGGGCTACATCCAAGCAGGGGTTCTAGGTTATACCTATACATGGTCCTTGGATGGAGATACAATCTCACAAAAGACCTCTGTGCCCAGATATATTTTGTCCTTGTGGAACTCCTGTCCTCTCCAGGTCATACTAACTCCCCATTCTTCATATGATTCCCTGTACTCTGCTGAAGGTTTGGTTATGAGACTCAGTATCTGCTTTGATACACTGCTAGACAGAGTCTTTCAGAGGCCCTCATTTGTAGGCTTCTGTCCTGTAAGAGGACCCTGGGTAAGATGATCAACCCTCACTTAGAAAAACAAATGGGATGGACATTGGATGTAGGAGAAAGCAAGTACCATGTAGTTTTTATTACTATTGCAGTAAGGTATAGCTTGATATCAGGGATGGAGAAACCTCCAATCTATCTGTTGTTGTACTGGAACGTTTTGGAGATTCCGGGGTTTTTTGTTTGTTTGTTTGTTTGTTTGTTTCTCCATAGGAAGTTGAGAATTTTTCTTTCAAAGTCTGTAAAGAATTGTGTTGGTATTTTGATGAGAAATGCATTGAATCTATAGATTGCTTTTGGCAGGATGGCCATTTTCATTGTTTATCCTACCTATCCATGAGCATGAGGGATCTTTTCATCTTCTGATAGCTTCTTCAATTTCTTTCTTCAGAGACTTGAAAATTTTTTATTTTGTTTTGTTTCTTGTTTGTTTTTGTTTGTTGATTTGTTTTTCAAACAGGTCTTCCACTTGCTTGGTTAGAGTCAGACCAAGGTACTTTATGTTAATTGTGGCTATTGTGAAGGGTGCAGTTTCCCTCATTTCTTTATCAGCCCTTTTGTCTTTCCTATAAAAGAGGACTACACATTTTTTTTTCTTGAGTTAATTTTTTATCCAGCCACTTTGTTGTCCTATATCTGACAGAGGGCTGATATCCAAAATATAGAAAGAACTCAAAAAGATAAAAAGTAACAAATCAAGTAATCCAATTAAAAAGTGGGGAACAGAGCTAAACAGAGAATCCTCTGTAGAGGAATATAAAATGGCAGAGAAACACTTGAAGAAATGCTCAACGTCATTAACCATCAGGGAAATGCAAATCAAAACGATCCTGAGATTTCACCTTACACCTATCAGAATGGCCAAGATGAAATACTCGAGTGACAACACATGCTGCAGAGGTTGTGGAGAAAGGGGAACCCTCCTCCACTGCTGGTGGGAATGTAAACTTGTACAACCACTCTGGAATCTGGTGCTTTCTCAGACAGCTAGGAATAATGCTTCCTCAAGATCCAGCCATACCACTCCTAGGCATATACCCAAAAGAGGCTCAACTACACAATAAGGACATTTGCTCAACCATGTTTGTAGCAGCTTTATTTGTAATAGCCAGAAGCTGAAAACAACCCAGATGCCCCTCAACTGAAGAATGGACGCAGAAACTGTGGTACATCTACACAATGGAGTATTACTCAGCAATGAAAAATAAGGAAATCATGAAATTTGCAGGTAAATGGTGGGACCTGGAAAGGATCATCCTGAGTGAGCTGTCCCAGAAGCAGAAAGATACACACGGCATATACTAACTCATATAGACATGTAATATAGGAAAAACTTGGTAAAATCTGTACATCTAAAGAAACTAATCAAGAGAGAGGACCCTGACTAAAATGCTCAATCCCCATCCAAGAAAGGCAAAGAGGAAGGACATCAGAAGAAGAAGACAGGAAACAAGCTAGAAACCTGCCCCGGAGGGCCTCTGAAAGGCTCTGCCCTGCAGACTATCAAAGCAGATGCTGAGACTTATGTCTAACTGTTGGGCAGAGTGCATTGAATCTTATGTAAGAAGTGGGAAATATTAAGATCTGGAGAGGACAGGAACTCCACAAAGAGAGCAACAGAACCAGTAATTTGAACACAGAGGTCTTCCCAGGACTCATACTCCAAACAAGTACCATGCATGGAGATAACCTAGAATCCCTGCACAGATTAGCCCATGGCAGTTTAGTGTCCAAGTGGGTTACATAGTAATGGGAAGAGGGACTGCCTCTGACAAAATCTGATTGGCCTGCTCTTTGATCACCTCTCCCTGATGGGGGAGCAGCCTTACCAGGCCACAGAAGATGACAATGCAGCCACTCCTGATGAGATCTGATAGACTAAGATCAGAAGGAAGGATAGGAGGACCTCCCCTATCAGTGGACTTGGGGAGGGGCATGTGTGAAGAAGGCAGTGGAAGGGAGGGATTGGGAGGGGAGGAGGGAGGGCCTTATGGGGGGATACAAAGTGAATAAAGTGTAATTAATAAAAAAAACACTAAATTCAGTTTTAATTTTCGTATTTTTACTAAATAGTTTTAAAAAAAAGTAGGGTACAGAGCTAAACAGAGAATTCTCTGTAGAGGAATATAGAATGGTAGAGAAACACCTAAAGAGATGCTGAAAGTCCTTAGACATCAGAGATATGTAAATCAAAACAACCCTGAGATTTCACCTTACACCCATCAGAATGTCAAAGATCAAAAACTCAAGTGACAATACCTGCTGGAGAGGATGTTAAGAAATGAGAACCCTCCTCCATTGCTGGTGGGAATATAAAATTGTACAACGACTTTAGAAATCAATGTTGCACTCTCTCAGGCGATTAGGAGTAGTGCTTCCTCAAGATATAGCTATACCACTCCTAGGTATATATCCAAAATGTTCTCAAGTACACAGCAAGGACGTTTGTTCAACCATGTTTGTAGCAGCTTTATTTGTAATAGCAAGAATTTGCAAACAATTCAGATGCCCCTCAATTGAGGAATGAATACAGAAATTGTGGTACATTTACACAATTGAATACTACTCAGCAATGAAAAATAATGAAATCATGAAATTTACAGGCAAATGGTGTGATCTAGAAAAAAATTATCCTGAGTGAGGTATCCCAGAAGCAGAAAGACACACATGATACATACTCATTTATAAGTGGATATTAGACATATAATATAGGGTAAACGTACTAAAATATCTATACACAAAGAAGCTAAGCAAGCAGGAGGACCTGGGGTAAGATGATCAATCCTCACTCAGAAAGGCAAACGGGATGGAAATAAGAAGAAAGAGAAAGCAGGACACAAAACAAGAGCCTACCATAGATGGCCTCTGAAATACTCTACCCAGCAGTGTATCAAAGCAGATGCGGAGGCTCATAACCATACTTTGGGCAGAGTATGAGGAATATTATGAAAGAAAAGGGAGATAGAAATACCTGGAGGGAACAGGAGCTCCACAAGGAGAAAAACAAAACAAAAAAATCTGGGCACTGGGGTCTTTTCTGAGACTCATACTCTAACCAAAGACCATTCATGAAAATAAACTAAAACCCCTGTACAGATGTAGCCCATGATAGTTCAGTATCCAAGTGGGTCTTCCTAGTAAGGGGAACAGGAACTGTCTTTGACATGAATTCAGTGGCTGGCTCTTTGATCACCTCCTCCTGATGGGAGAACAGCCTTAACAGGACACAGAAGAAGACAATATAGCCAGTCCTGATGAGATTTGATAGGCTAGGGTCAGATGGAAGGGAAGGAAGACTTTCCCTATCAATGGACTTGGAGAGAGCATGGGAGGATATGTGAGAGGGAAGGTGGGATTGGGAGGGAATGAGGGAACGGGCTCTAGCTGGGATACAAAGTGAATAAACTGTAATTAATCTAAAAAAGAAAAATAGGCAACTTAGGAATGCTGAGAGGAGAAAAACTAGTAATCCCCCAGCAAGAGTCCACAGATACATTATGGAATAACAAATTATTGGCTGTGAAAAAATACATGCATATAACATAAAAAATGAGCAGGATGTACATAAGTATTTGGAGGAATGGATTAATTTGTATTACTTACATACATATGTCTTAATGCAAGAGGGAAATAATGTAATTATATTATAATCACAAATAATAAAATATATCATTCAAAATAATTAAAGAAGAGGTCATATATTTGAGAAAGAGAGGGAGGTGTATGGGTAGAGTTGAAGAGGAATATGGTGGGTAGAAAATTTGCAAATATAGTACCTACTTTTATAATCCTGAACTTTTTAAAAGCAAAAATTAAAACTTGCAATAAATATGGGAGTAGAGATATATCTTTAGGATCCATATTTCATTTTCTTTGGATAATGCTTTATATATAGTATTTTAAAGTAATAAAAAGTCTGCCTTGGAAACAGACCAGCCTCATAGTCTGGCTCCCAAGTCCAGAATATGGGCCTGACTGGTCAGTTTTTGTTAACGTTTAATAAACTTCCATCAGTCTCAGTCTGGTGTCTGAGTAGTTCAGTGTCCTGAACCCATAACAAGATCAGAGTTGAAACTGACAAAGTTTCAGGAAGCTAGGTGACAGATTTAGTCGTACTTCTTGCTTATACCTAATATAATTTTAATAGATAGTATCCTGTTAAATTAATTTTTGTGGGATTTAAAAAGTATTATATAAATATAATGGCTTAGGTCAACTTGACATAAGCTAGAGTCATTGGAGAATATGCCTTGATAATGTTGGTCTGAGAGCATGCCTGTAAAGCTTTTCTTAATTAGTGATTTGTAGAAAGAACCAACTAATGTAGCCCAAAAATGTACGTCTACAAATCACTAGTTGGTTCTTATACCTACCACCCTTCTTCACCCCAATCCCTTACAAAGCCCCAACACTACGAAGGTGAGAAAGAATGTTAGAGGGGAAAGGGAGCATGGATCTCTTTAGCCTACTTCCTGCTGTTCAGGGGCATTGGGTTCTTAAGGGCAAGTACAATTTTCATTGTCAGAACAATCGAGCAAACCAACAAACCAGCAAAAGCAAATACAGCAGCAGGAACCCGAAGCAGCAGGGACCAACTGCCACAGAACCTCTCTGGATTCTTCCATTTATACCCGCCCAGAATCTCCAAAATTAAGCTTTTTGGAAAAACAAAACCTCCATTGCCTCTGTGTTAGCTCCTGCCTCCGGGTTTCTGACACACTTTAATCTCTGCCCTGACTCCTGTAAGAAAAAACTGTGTTGTGAAAGAGTAAGCCTTATAAACCCTTTCCTCCCCCTGTTGCTTTGGCCATGGTGTTTTACCACAGGAAGAGTTACCCTGACTAACATAGTAACAATCAGGAAAAACTAGCTATAAAAACCAGCATATTATTACTGAATAAGTTAATAACAAAAACATTTTAATGTGATGAAAATAAGGTACATTTTATGAGAACTTTTACAATAGAATTGCCTAGGTTTCCTGAAATTAACATGCATATCCTTGAAAATTAGGATATATTACTTATGCTAGAGGGCACTACAGTTAACCGTCTTCAAAATTTATGTCATTTTTTTTCTTTTCCTGAAAGATCTGTGATGCTTCTAGCTTCTGCTGTCCTAGCAAACCAAGGAAGAGTCACTATTTTTACTTAGTTTTTAACTCCAGAACAACAGAGTACCGACTTTTTAAAGATTCACTTCTTTCTGAGAGAAAAGTAATAATCTGTCGAGTACTGCATCTTATTGAGCTTGCTTGATTAAGAGTGGTTTAGACTGGCATTCTAATAATCACAGAGACATATTTAAAGTTTTATCTCAGATTTATTAGTTATAAAGTTATCCACCGATCAATATAAAAGTGTAAAAGTCAACGGTAAATATGTCACTTTACTGTAGTAAAACTCACAGATTAGACAACTACTAAAGCATCAGTTCCTTTCTCTCAAAGCCTTTAAGAAAAAACCTGATTTTACATGTGATTGTTAATTACCATAGAATTAAGACTCAAACAACAGAGGTTGGATTTGTTTCCTAACACTGGAGGTGCACTAAGAAAGTAAAGACCCAAATACTATTTAATCGTTGCCATGTCCATCCTAGTGGCTACTTAACTAGCTCTCTAAACAAACCTTGCCTGAGTGATTGCTACACCTGACAGGGCTACTAAAAACACGAATGAAGAGGTGGCTGATCCCACTGGCAAAAAAAACCAGCACTTGAGAAAACAGTGGCAATATCACCTGCTTACTGCGTTGCTCTCATAAGCATTGTAGTGACGCTAGATAGTCCATCAAGCAGGCAGCTAGCATGATACATTTGTATACATCCTGTTCAGGTATGGATGGGAACTGTAACACACCCCAGAAGAATTTCCGTTACTACAGACAGTACCATTATGAACTTTTGCTACAGCAGCAAACTGTTGCAGAATTAATGAATTAAGCCAAGAAACTGAAATATAAGCTCCAATAAGGCTTCAATCAAATTACTCTTCTTTACCAATCCACCAAGTTACAGCCTGCACACTTTATCTTTTTATTGAATTAATTCTTTCCCCCAAGGTAATTGAATCCCTCAAACATATCATTAGCCTACAGATGATTAGTCTGGCTTTAAGAACCAAAGTTTAGGTAAAAATCGACTGCTTATCATGCAGCAAAATTAGATGCCTTAAAATTATATGAAGGGATAAAAGCAGTATATTACTCAAAATTGTAACAATCTTCTTGCCAACATTAATTCTACCAAATATAATGTCAAGCAGAAAAGTCACTTGTCTTTTTTTCATATGGAAGTTCTAGCACATCTGACATTTGAATGGATCGTTCTGTGACCCTAAACCCTTTCTGTACAAAATCATCTTTGAAATATAATAGAGTAACTGGTAGAAATGACTGTTCTCTTGATGCGTGTCTTACTTTAAAAAGTAAATCAAAATATTGCTCATTTTAAATCATATTTTAACTTAACCTAAAAGTTCAGTTTTCATGAATAATTTTCTGCATACTAAATAATTTTTCTATTTTAACTATTTTAATTTTATTTACATAAAAATCTAAACAAAATGCTGAGTATAATATAATTAAAGTATACCGTTTCTTCATCTTTAAAATAACTCTACCTATACAGCATCTATCTATTTATTACCAATGTTTCACAAATTTCCAGTTAAATTAAGAGATATTCAGTTGGAAATAGAAGGGACATAATAAAATAATAAAAAAGTATGGAAATACAAATATAATTTGGTAGGGAATGTAGGCAGCTCAATCTAGGCATGTTAGGAATATTCCATATAAAAAGTTAAATGATGAAGCCTGCAATAATATTATATAAATTGATTATTAAAAATGATTGGTCTAGAAATTTTAAAAGACTAAGTCTTGAGGTAGATTGAGTCCCAATGTTTTGAAAAAAACATCAACATTAATTTCCATAGTTTACCCTCCTACCAGAAACAGTAGGAGTGTTCTCTTGCTCCATAACATCACCAGCACAAGCTGTCACTTGTATTGTTCATCGTAGCCATTTCGATGGGTGTAAGATGCCTTTCCATGATGGCTAAGGGTGTTGAACATTAATTATTTCTCAGCAGTGAGATTCCTCTGAGGATTCTCTGTTTAGATCTGTAACCCAATTTAAAAAAAAAATTGAAGATTTTTTTTGTTGTTGCTGTTGATATCTAGTTGCTTGACTTCTTATATATTTTGGATATTAGCCCTCTATCAGATTTAGAGTTGTTGAAATCTTTTTTCATTCTGTAGGCTATAGTTTTGTCTTAATGACAGTATCTTTAGCCTTACCTCAGTTTCATGAGGTCCCATTTATCTTAGTGTCTTTACTATTGGTGTTCTGTTCAGAAAGTCTTTTCCTTTGTCAGTGTCTTCAAATGTATTTCACATTTTTTCTTCTATCAAATTCAGTCTGTCTGATTTTATGGTGAGGTCTTTGATCCACTTGAACTTTAGTTTTGTACAGGGTAATAATTTTTTTTCATCCATCTACTGGCAGATATCTAGTTTGACCAGCACCATTTATAGAAGATACTTTATTTTTCCAATGTGAATTTCTGTTTTTTATTTTTTTAAATAAAAAATCAAGTGTCCATAGGTGTGTTGACTTATGTCTGGGTCTTCAATTCCTTTGATTAACATATGTGTTTTTATTCTAGTACCATACTTTTTTTTA
>NW_026596166.1:12976588-12977552 GCF_907164565.1 Psammomys obesus | reverse complement strand
CTTTGATTAACATATGTGTTTTTATTCTAGTACCATACTTTTTTTTATTACTTTGATTAACATATGTGTTTTTATTCTAGTACCATACTTTTTTTTATTAGTTAACTCTCTAGTACAGCTGGAAACCACAAATGATAGTAACTCCAGCAGATTTTATTTTTCAGCATTGTTTTCTCTATCCTGGGTTTTATGTTTTTTTTTTTTCTATGAAATTGAAAATTGTCCTTTCAAGGTCTGTAAAAGAGGTGTGCTGGACTTTTGATTGGGATTGCTTTGAATCTCTACCTTGCTTTTGGTAGGATGGCTATTTTTACTATTTTAATTGCCTACTGATCCATGAGCATTGGGGATCTTCCCACCACCAATTTCTTTCTTCAAAGTCTTTCTTCAGAGATTTATTCCATCATACAACAAGGACATTGGTTCAACTATGTTCATGTGGCTTTTTTCATAATAGCCAGATATTGGGAACATCCCAGATGCTCCTTAACTGAAGAATGAATAAAGAAAATATACTATATTTACTCAGCTGTTTAAGAAAATGACATCATGAAATTTGTAGGCAAATTGTGTAACTATAAAAACTTTTTCCTAAGTGAGGTAACTTAGACTCAGGAGACAAATATGATTGATGCTATGTTCAGTCTTCATTCCAGACACTTCCTCCCGCAGCAGATAGGAGCAGGTACAGTTACCAGAGCCAGACTTTAAATTGGAGAATTACATCAGGTCTTCTCCTCCGAGCTCAGATTACTCTTTAGAAGAGGGGGGAGGAAAAATTATAGAAGTTAGTGGGGATGAGGGAGAACCAGAAGCAGAAGATGGCCCTCTGATTTAACTAAGGAGGGATCATGTGTTCTCACAGAGACTGGCTCAGGAGCGTTGGGTTTGCATACCAGATCTTCTGCGTGCGCGCGCGCGCACACACACACACACACACACACACACACACACACACACACAC
>NW_026596166.1:12959881-12976488 GCF_907164565.1 Psammomys obesus | reverse complement strand
CCTTTTCTTTTCTTTTCTTTCTTTCTTTCTTTCTTTCTTTCTTTCTTTCTTTCTTTCTTTCTTTCTTTCTTTCTTTATTGTTTATTACATTTATTTATTTTTATTTTTTATTATTAGTTACATTTAATTAACTCTGTATCCCACTCCCTCATTCCCTCCCAAACCCTCCCTCATCTCCTCCCTGCCCCTTTCCAAGCCCACTGATTGTGGAGGACCTCCTCCCCTTTCATCTGACCTGTTTAATCAGGTAACTGCAGGATTGGTTGCAAAGTCCTCCTCTGTGACCTAGCAGGACTGGCCTTCTCTTGGGACTCTTTTCCTCCTATTGAATTGGTTTCTCCATCCACAATATGAATTTGCCTTGTCATTTTGTATCATTTTTGTTGTTGTGTTTGATAGTTATCTCTGGGAAGCCTGTTCTTTTCTGAAGGGAAAAAGAGGGTGAGTGGATCTGGGGGTGAGAGAAGGTTGAGGGAAGCTGTGAGGAGTGGAGGGAGGATAAACTATGGTCAGAATATATTATATGCAAGAAGAATCTATGTTCAATTAAAAAGTAAATAAAAAACAAAGTAGCCATATAGTCTTAGATAATTTTTAATTAAATTCATTTTAATGTACATATAAAGACACAAAGCATTATATTAATAAGAAATATTTATTCCAGTAAATAACACAATCTCAGGGTTCACAGTGTGACCAAATATTCTGAAACATCTGAGGGTGCCTATAAGGAAAGTTTAAAAGAAAATGTGAAACCTGTAACACGTCTCATCAATACAGCTGTGATTGTATATGATTTTGTTGCCTGTGTCTGGCTTAGTTTACTGAATCAAATAACTTCTGGTTCTATTTCCATGGTTTCAAATGTCATGAAAACTTTTTTTTAAGTTAAAATGAGTGCCTTAATAGGAAGAATATTCTCTCATACCATATGTTAATATAAAATGAAACTATTGTCTTTGAGTTATGCTTTTTTAACATCTACAATGCTTCCAAAATTACATTTGAACCATGTGAAATATATACAAGAATTAGACATTTGTTGGAACTATGATACAGCTATGCAAAGAGAAGCAAACTTTTAAAAGGCATTTCTATTGGTTCCTTAATAACATTGACTTTTCAGACTAAGGCGTATAATTTCAGAATATATAGACAACATGAACATGGAGAATATGACCTATTTTGACTGATGCTGCCCATGAGTAATATGTAAAGAGTATGGAATGACGGTAGTAGAAGATTGGCTATAGAAAGACTCAGGGAAACAGGAAATAAAATTATTTTTATGTTTATTTTTCTGGGAAAAAACATAATTGAGTCTTTAATGGTTATGTTTTGTCCACCTGAATATATTTCCTTTAAAATTCTTGATAAATGTTCTCACTATGGTAGAAAAACAGGATTCAAAGGAAGAGATGAAGATGCTAAATAAAATGACAGTAGAGGGTAATGCAGTTAGAAATTGTTCTAAACTATAGCTCGCTCATGACAGAATCTATGCTTACCTGTGGCCAGAAATAGTCAGAATTATTGAACAACGTCATGAGATGCCAGCTAAAGCTTAAAAATGTTTGCTTGTAACATCTCACCTCAAAAACAATGAAACAATGCTCAGAGAAAATAATGGTCCATGTGTGTGAAGACTGAATCCTAAAATAGCATGAAGAGCCAGGCCACCAGTTAGTTACTGGTCTCATGAAATCCTCATGCATGAAAGCTTGTGCTTTGAGACACCACAAGTCTACCATTATAGCAAGCAGGGGGAAATCAGTAAATTTCAAAGTTAAGTGTAAGCTTTGAGAAGTGCTTGTATGATTATCTGCAAGTGATCTCAAAGGAAAGAGAACCTGAGGTCATTTTATGCTCTACCTGAAAACTAGTACAATTCATATTTCTTCTTTAGAGCGTTATCAGGCTCAAGTAAATTTTTTCTAAAGATCAGATTTTTCTTCATTTGTTATTATTATTATTTATTAAAGTATATTCACTTTATATCTCAGCTGTGCCCACCTCCCTTGGTCTCCTCCATATCCAAACCTCTATCTCTCTTCTCCCCTTATACCCTTTCCCTAGTCTGCTGATAGGGGACGTCCTTCTCCCCTTCCCTCTGACCCAAGCCTATCAGGTCTAGTCAGGACTGGTTGCATTGTCTTTTTCTATGGCCTGGCATGGCTGCTCTCCCCAGGGGAGTTGATCAGAGAGCCAGCCACTGAATTCATGTCAGAGACAGTCCCTGTTCCCCTTTCTAGGGAACCCAAATATTTTTAAGTGGAAGATCTTTGTTTTGTTTTGGTTTGGTTTGTTTAGCCTAGACTGGTGTCAAAAGAAGTCTTTCTGCCTCATCTTCCTCTGGAATGCTGAAGTGTTGGATATGTACCATTATACCTGGTAGCTCAGAGGTTCCTTGGCTTATTCTTTTTTTTATTTTTTAGTTAGATTTTATTTTATTTTTTTAATTTTATTTATCTTATTAGTTACATTTTGTTAACTCTGTGTCCCAGCTGTATCCCACTCCCTCATTCCCTACCCAACCCCACACTACCTCCCTGGTCTCCTCCCTGCCCCTTTCCAAGTCCACTGATAGGGGAGGACCTCCTCCCCTTTCATTTGACCCTGTTTTATCAGGTATCTTCAGTCTTTGGGACTGGCTGCAAAGTCCTCCTCTGTGGCCTAACAGGACTGCTCCTCCCGTGGGGGTGGGGGGGAGGAGGTCAAAGAGCCTGCCCTTGAGATCCTGTTAGAAATAGACCTTGTTCCCCTTACTTTGGGAAACTACTTGGTTCCTGAGCTACGAAGGGCCACATCCGAGCAGAAGTTCTAGGTTACATCCATAGATGGTCCTTGGTTGATTGTCAGTCTCAGAAAAGACCCTGTGTCCAGATATATTTGGTCCTTGTAGAGCTCCGATCTTTTCCATATCATACTAACTCCCCTTCTTTCATATGATTCCCTGCATTCTGCCAAGGGTTTGGTTATGAGTCTTAGTGTCTGCTTTGAATCACTGCTAGGTAGAGTTTTTCAGATACCTTTTGTGGTAGACTCCTGTCATACATTCAATGCACATCCCATTTGTCTTTCTAAATGAAGATTGATAATCTTTGCCCATGTCCGCTCTCTTGATTATCTTTTTTAGGTGTATAGATTTCATTATGTTTATCATATCTTGTAGGTCTATGTAAGCAAGTATATACCATGTTTGTCTTTCTCCTTCTGGGATACTTCACTCTGAATGATCTTTTCTAGATCCCACCATTTGCCTGCAAATTTCATGATTTCCTCCTTTTTGATTGCTGAGTAGTATTCCATTGCGTAAAAATACCACAATTTCTGTATCCATTCCTCTGTTGTTTGTATCCCAGCTGTATCCCGCTCCCTAATTCACTCCCAATCCCACCCTCCCTCCCTCATCTCCACCCTGCCCCTTTTCAAGTCCACTGATGCGGGGGACCTCCTCCTCATTCATCTGATCCTGTTCTATCAGGTATCTTCAGGACTGGCTGCAAAGTCCTCCTCTGTGGCCTAATAGGACTGCTCCTCTCTTGGGGGGTGGGGAGGTCGAAGAGCCAGCCATTGAGTTCCTGTTAGAAATAGTCCTTGTTCTCCTTAGTATGAGAAACCAATTGGTCACTGAGCGACCAGCGGCTACATCTGAGCAGAGGTTCTAGGTTATATCCATACATAGTCCTTGGTGGAGTGTCAGTCTCAGAAAAGACCCTGTGCCCAGATATATTTGGTCCCTGTGGAGCTCCTATCCTTTCCACATCATACTAACTCACCTTCTTTCATATGATTCCCAGTACTCTGCCGAAGGTTTGGTTATGGGTTTTAGTATCTGCTTTAAACACTTCTAGGTAGAGTCTTTCAGATGCTTTCTGCGGTAGACTCCTGTCATATGTTCAATGCACATCCCATCTGTCTTTCTAAATGAGGATTGATCATCTTACCTCATGTCTGCTCTCTTGATTGTCAATTTTAGGTGTATAGACTTCATTATGTTTATCATATCTTATAGGTCTATATAAGCGAGTATATACCATGTTTGTCTTTCTCCTTCTGGGATATTTCACTTAAAATGATCTTTTCTAGATCCCACCATTTGCCTGCAAATTTCATGATTTCCTCCTTTTTGATTGCTGAGTAGTCTTCCATTGTGTAAAAATACCACAATTTCTGTATCCATTCCTCCATTGATGGACATCTGGGTTGTTTCCAGGTTCTGGCTATTACAAATAAAGCTGCTATAAACATGGTTGAGCAAATATCCTTGTTATGTACTTGAGAAAATTTTGGATATATGCCTAGCAGTGGTATAGCAGGGTCTTGAGGAAGCACTATTCCTAATTGTCTGAGAAAGCGCCAGATTGACTTCCAAAGTGGTTGTACCAGTTTACATTCCCACCAGCAGTGGAGGAGGGTTCCCCTTTCTCCACAACCTCTCCAGCATGTGTTGTCACTTGTGTTTTTCATCTTGGCCATTCTGATGGGTGTAAGGTGAAATCTCAGGGTCGTTTTGATTTGCATTTCCCTGATGGCTACTGAGGTTGAGCATTTCTTTAAGTGTTTCTCTGCCATTCGATATTCCTCTGTTGAGAATTCTTTTTTAACTCTGTTCCCCATTTTTTTTAAATTGGATTACTTGGTTTGCTGCTTTTCAGCTTCTTTAGTTCTTTGTATATACTGGATGTTAGCCCTCTGTCAGATAAAGGGTTGGTGAAGATTCTTTCCCAATCTGTAGGCAGTCGTTTTGTTTTGATGACCGTGTCCTGTGCTTTACAGAAGCTTTTCAGTTTCATGAGGTCCCATTTATTGATTGTTGCTCTTAGAGTCTGTGCTGTTGATGTTCTGTTCAGGAAGTTGTCACCTGTGCCAATGAGTTCTAGGCTGTTCCCCACTTTTTCTTCTAACAGATTTAGAGTATCTGGTTTTATGTTGTGGTCTTTGATCTACTTGGACTTTAGTTTTGTGCAGGGTGATAAATATGGTCTATTTTCATTTTTCTGCATGTGGACATCCAGTTGGACCAGCACCATTTGTTGAAGGAGCTGTCTTTTTTCCATTGAATGCTTTTGGCTTCTTTGTCAAAAACTGAGTATTCATAGGTGTGTGGGTTTATTTCTTGGTCTTCTATGCGGTTCCATTGATCCTCCTTTCTGTTTTCATGCCAATACCATGCAGTTTTTATTACTATTGCTCTGTAGTACAGCTTGAGATCGGGGATGGAGATACCTCCAGATGGCTTATTCTTCACATGCTCAAAATTTAAACAAGCATGCTTTTATTGTTGTTGTTGTTGTTGTCTTATTTTGTTTTACTTTAAGAATCCTTTCCCACTATTCTAATGGTTAACTGACTTTCGCTTTTCTAAAAGAACTGTGGATATGCTTCTAGAAATGTGTCATTATCTTGAAACTTTGTTCCCTTAGATTTTTCAATAAACATACTTTATTTCAGGTTCTTAGAATGCCTCTACCTCCCTTCCAACCCACTGACCAGAAGGGGAGATAGAAGGTTATAAGGAAAGGGGAGTTGCAAGCACTTTGGAAGCAGTTCTTTGGATGAGTCCATTCTTCATTGTGTGGACGCCAGCAGTCCAACCCAAATGTCAGTACCAAACAGCAACACAAATCAGCATGATTCCACAGTTGGGAACAAGTCTCTGAAAGCCACAAGGCTCTCCTGGATTGCCGTGAGAAGTCCTCTGGAATGGTTCTCTCTGTGAAGTCAAATGTAGAAGAATGAAGACCAGGACAGCGACATTGATCCAAAAATTGTTGTCTCCCTATCCATGGGCTTTTATATATCTCCTCTCCTCACAGTCCACACACAGATGTTTTCGGCTGGCCAAAGTCATGTCCCTAGCACAAGACAGCTCACAGCAAAACATCACCTGCCCTCTTACAAGACAGCTTCTAGCAAAACATCACATGATACAACTGAGTATACAAAGAAACCAGAAACTTCCACTTCAAAGCTTCAAAAAATCTGTTAACTACAGAAACCCTTTGTCTAATACACGCGAACTTAATGGAGAACTAACCTTCAATTTTTATTACTTTTCAAATTTTATGGATTATCATAATTGAGCAATATTAATGACTATATATATATATAATTTATTAGATATAAAAATTCATAAATTTTATTTAGTGAAGTCAAATTGGGGTTTTCCTACTTATGTAATTCCATTGAAAAAAGCTAATATCTGCTTACAAGTAAGTATATACCGTGTGTGTCTTTCTGCGTCTGGGTTACCTCACTCAGGATGATCTTTTCCAGTTCCATCCATTTGCCTGCAAATTTCTTGATTTCCTTGTTTTTAGTAGCTGAGTAGTATTCCATTGTGTAAATGTGCCACAATTTCTGTATCCATTCTTCACTTGAGGGACATTTCGGTTGTTTCCAGATTCTGGTTATTACGAGTAAAGCTGCTATGAACATAATTGAGCAAATGTACTTGTATGATAGAGCACCTTTCTGGTATATGCCCAGGATTGGTATACCTGGGTCTTGAAATAAAGATTTTTCCAATTTTCTGAGAAAGCACCAGATTTATTTCCAAAGTGGTTGTACAAGTTTGCACTCTGCCAGCAATGGGCAGAGAGCAGGGAGTCTTATGGGAATGGGGGCGGGGAATAGAAGTACCCTGAAAGCCAACAAATATGGGACAAGGGGTCTGCAGAGACTGATACACCAACCAAGGACCATGCATGTTGAAGACCCAGACCCCTTGATCAGATACAGCATATAGGCAACTTAATCTGCAAGTGGGTTCCCTAATAAGGGGATCAAGGGCTGTCTCTGACATGAACTCTCCCTGGTGGGGTGGCCTTCCTAGGCCACAGAGTAGTGGCCTGGACTTGCTATCTTGCTAGGCCAGGTAGTCCTGATGAGTCTGGATAGGCTCGGGTCAGATGGTAGGGGAGGACTCCCCCTTTCAGTAGACTCGGGGATGGGGGTAGGTGGGGAAGAGGGAAGCAAGCTGGGACAGGGAGGAAATGAGGGATGGGCCTACAATTGGGATATAAAGTGAATAAATTGTAAAAAAAAATGCATAGATTAAGAATAATCTCTTATTCCTTTTAAGAAGAAAGTCATATTTTCTTGTATTGACATATTTTAAAACAAAATAAGTAAATATTAGGATATTCATATGTTTTAAAGCATGTACAGATACACCATCAAGTATTTAATAGTTTATAATGTCACCACAGAATCAGACATTTTCATTAGAGTGCATTGATATTTTATAACAATATAAAAGTTATTAACACAATGTAAAGTAATGTCTTAGACTTTTGCTTCACAGCCAATGACAAAATTTAGAGTAATTCTTCTTTAAGGAATATATTATTCTAATGAGTAAAAAAGCGCATCAACTTTCAAGGACATCTGAAATTTGCCTACAAATCAACATGTTAATGAGCCAGTTATAACTGGACCATTTTTTTAAAAGATAAATATATATGTACACTATTTTTTAAAATAGTGTTTTTTACGATCCAATTAGTTGCTTTATCTTCACAATAATACATTTAAAGTTGGTGGCTCATGTAAGAAAGCAAAACAATGATTTTTTGGTGGTGCCTAAAGCATTTTCCATCAATTGTTTCCTGCAGAATGAAAAAAAAAATAGAGGATTAAATGAACTAATTTACTTCTGACAAGTCTTATTTGAGCTACACAGCTTGTAAAACCACAGGGGAATATATAGATATTCTATTTGTATCTGATTTACTAAATAATGGGATACCACATAGAAGTAAAGCTGCATTTTAGGTAGATAAATCAATAAAATATAGATTTTAGTATTGGAGTGCATCATTTCTGTAATGTGGCTTTTGTTTATTTCAGGAAGATTAAATGTAACAATTCCAACGCAATGCAGTTTAATATATTCTCAGAAAATAAGTTCTATATGTTTTGTCCTGGTAAAACATGCCACTCACTTTTATATTAAACAACTATGCTTAATCCTTTCACTGTTTCCTTTTTTCCTTGTGTAAGTGGGCTTCTGGAAGCTGGGAGGCTAATGTCAAAGAAAGAACAAATCTCATAGTATTTCTTCCCCTTCATGAATTTGCTGCCTAGTGTGATTAACATTCCTATAAAATTGAAAGTATGGGGCTTTAATTATTTTTATAGCCTTGGCTAAATATTTTTGTAGGGATATATTATCTAATGTAATCTTCCTATGTTTCTGCAGACATGTGTGTGTATGAGTGTGGGGGAGGTGGATTCTTCCCACCAAATAATAGCCTGTTAAAAATATCATTTTGTTTTAATTTTCAAGTGTCCATTTTAAAATTTCTGCCTTAGTCCATAAAACATAAATGTTACATATACTTCTGAAATATTTCTGAACCCCTTACTCATGGAAGGATCTACATGTGAAATTTTTTAAAATGTAGGCATTTGGCTCAAATCTAATAGAGCTTCTTAACAACATTCATATTCGTAGCATTTCTAAATCCTTATTAATAGTTTTCTTCCATTCTTGCTCTCAATTAACCTTTATAGTTTCTTTAATGCATAAAACATTGCACTTTCTACAACCTGCATTTTTATCTTACTAAGAACATTTTTCATCTCCATCTTTTGATGTCAAATCTAATTTATTTTGAGATTACTATCATCTTCTTGTTGTAAAACTACTGTTTTAGAGAATTTCTTTTCATTAAACCCTAAAATTTACCTTATTATTGTTCAATACTTAATTCAGTTATATGCTCTGAACCTAATTCTTCCTGTAAACATTCCTGTCATCTTCAAATCCTTAGCCAAATGATTCTACAAATATTACTAGAATATAAAAGAATATTACAAATATTCATATTTGATTTTGTCAGGCTGGACTTTTAACATAACTATGCATGTATATGCACACAGAATTTTTTATGTAAGTGTACTTAAACAGAAAATCATACATTATTCAAGTGTGTATACATATATTATATATATTAAATATATTTGCATATGCTAAATAATTTTACTAGATTTGAATTTAAATTAGATGTTTAGATATGAACTGTACTAAAACTTTGAGTTAAAGAGTATTGCCTGGTTAAATTATAACAAAATGTTATTCCACAACACTATAATTAGTTACATTTTACAGACCAAAAATTTCTTTCTATCATTGGGTTCATGTGTCTCACCACACTGTCTGCTCTGAATTTGTTTCCTTCTGCTTCATACTCTTCCTTCCTGATATCCTCCTTCCAAATGTCCCACAATTCCCCCTGTAAATCTAGAAACGGTATACTATTTTTCAAACCTACAAATAATTATTTTTTTTCATCTTAGATTCTTCACACACTTATTTACTTCAGAATTTAAGAATCTTTTTATTGATTGTTGCTTTTAGAGCCTGTGCTGTTGGTGTTCTGTTCAGGAAGTTGTCTCCTGTGCCAATGAGGTCAAGGCATTTCCTTAATTTTTCTTCTAACCTATTAAATGTGTCTGGTTTTATGTTGAGGTCTGTAATCCACTTGGACTT
Source organism: Psammomys obesus (assembly GCF_907164565.1). Classification (NCBI taxonomy): domain Eukaryota; kingdom Metazoa; phylum Chordata; class Mammalia; order Rodentia; family Muridae; genus Psammomys; species Psammomys obesus. The sequence goes on along the minus strand of NW_026596166.1, from coordinate 12,966,989 downwards.
TACTTTTGTGCAGGGTGATAAATATGGATCTATTTGCATTTTTCTACATGTAAAAATCCAGTTAGAGCATCACCATTTGTTGAAGATGCTATCTTTCTTCCATTGTATGGTTTTGGCATCTTAGTCAAAAATCAGGTGTCCATAAATGTGTGGGTTTATTTCTGGGTCTTCTATTCGATTCCATTGATCCACCATTCTGTTTCCGTGCCAATACCATGTAGTTTTTATTATTGTTGCGCAATAGTAGAGCTTGAGATCAGGGATGGAGATACCTCCTGAAGATCTTTTACTGTAGAGAATTGTTTCAGTAATTCTGGGTTTTTTCTTGTTCCATATGAAGTTGAGAGTTTTTCTTTCCAGGTCTGTAAAGAATTGTGTTGGTAATTTGATGGGAATTGCATTGAATCTGTAGATTGCTTTTGGTAAGATGGCCATTTTTACTATGTTAATCCTGCAAGCCATGAGCATGGGAGATCTTTCTATCTGCTGATATCTTCTTCTGATTCTTTCTTCAGAGACTTGATTTTTTTTTTCATACAAGTCTTTGACTTGCTGGGTTAGGGTCACACCAAGGCACTTTATGCAAAATCCCCTTCACGGATGCCTCTTATTAGCTTTATCTAGCACATCATCATTTCAAAACTATATGCCACTGATAGTATTTCTATTTATTCAGATATTTATATTGCAGTATTAGAGATTGGATCCAAAGCTTTAGAAATGCCAGGCAAGCAATCTCTCACTAATTTTTTTTAACTTTTATTAGTTAAACTTTATTCACTTTGTATCCCCTCATAAACCCCTTCCTCCTCCCTTCCCTCCCCCTTCTTCATGCATGCCCCTCTAAAGTCCACTGATAGGGGAGGTGCTCTTCTCCTTACTTCTGATCTTAGTCTATCAAATCTCATCAGGAGTGGATGTATTCTCATCTTTTGTGACTTGGTAAGGCTGCTCCCCCTCAGGAGGAGGTGATCAAAGAGAAAGCCAATCACTTTATTCCTCTTCTCATTACTATGGAACCCACTTGGACACTGAACTGCCATGGGATACATCTGTACAGGGGTTCTAGGTTATTTCCATGCATGGTAATTGGTTGGAGTATGAGTCTCTGGAAAGACACCCTTTCTGTTCTGGTTCTGTTGCTCTCCTTGTGGAGTTCCTGTCCTCTCCAGATCTTACCATTTCCCACTTCTTACATAAGATTCCCTGCACTCTGCCCAACAGTTTGGCCGTAAGTCTCAGCATCTGCTTTGATAGTCTGCAGGGCAGAGCCTTTCAGAGGCCCTCTGTGGCAGGTTCCTAACTTGTTTCCTGATTTCTTCTTCTTCTGATGTCTATCCTCTTTGTCTTTCGGGATGGGGATTGAACATTTTAGTTAGAGTCCTCATCTTGATTAGTTTCTTTAGGTATACAGATTTTATATTATATGTCAATATGAGTGAGTATACACTATGTATGTGTTTCTTTTTCTGGGACAGATCACTCATGATGATCCTTTCCAGTTCCCACCTGCAAATTTAATGATTTCCTTGATTTTCACTGCTGAGTACTATTCCATTGTGTAGATGTACTACAATTTCTGTATCCATTCTTAAGTTGGGTTGTTTCTAGGTTCTGGCTATTACAAATAAAGCTGCGAGGGGCGGAGCCAAGATGGCGACTAGCACACACAGTTTCCGAGCTGTGGAGGAGATAAAGTTCTGAGCTGATGTGTGGAAGAACTTCTGAAGCCAGGGAAACAACGGAGAGACTTTCTAAACAACAGGGAACATCGCAGGAGGTGAAAACCTTGGTCTCGGGTCACCCACGGACTTGATTGGGGAAGGTGAGAAACGATCCTTTGATCTCTCGGCACTCCCCTCCCCCAGACCTCCCTCCTCCTCGGCACAGGCACAGCCGACTCGCCTTTCTCAGCGCAGACCTAACTGCCTGGGGCCTGCAGCCACTGAGGCGGAGCCCCAAGCCCTTTATCGGCAAAGACCAGCAATACTGTGTCTCGGAGTCCCAGATTCACTCGCGGCGGCTGCACCATCCTCCCAGGGCCCGAGTCTGCTAGACGCCATACTAGCTCCGCAGGAGCGCCATCACTGTTGGTACGGCCCGCCCAATCCCACAGTGACAGAGAATTCGCTATATAATCACCAAAACCAGACAAAAACGCCATACAAGCTAGACACACCAGGCGCTGGGCCTCCGAAGCTTGGAGAGCACAGTAAAGAGACCCCAGGACTTCCCAGAAAGCATCTGGACTAGCAACCCAGTCTCCAGTTACAGCGGGACTTTCTAACCTGGCGGCGGAGCAGCACTGAGCTGGCGGGGCACATCAGCCCTCCAGTTTAAGACTAACCAGGGCCAAACCAGAGAACAGAAAGGCTGATTACCCCGATTCCCATTGACGTGACCACCCTGAAATCTCCAGCTGCAGCAAGACCTCATAACCTGGCAGTGACAGCAGCACGGAACTGGCGGAGCACATCAAAGAAGCAGGGCCAAACCAGAGAGCAGAGAGCCCAGATACGCCAATCTCTGCCAAGTGTCCTGCCTGTAAGTGAGTGCACCCTTGAGAATCTGCAGCTCCACTGATCCTGGGTTCTGCTAAAACAGAAGCCAGGCATCGAACCCCCTCCCACCCATATACCCACTTTGGGAAACAGAGGGGCACTTGGAACATTGAAGTTCCTGCTCTGTGGGTCTAATTGAGGAGTTAAGGCAGTTAATGCCAGAAATTGCGCTGCGATCATCACTAGCGCCTGCGACATATACATTGCAGAGCCCCTCCCACACACTCAAGGGTTCAACATTAGCCATCACTCTGTCCCTCGAGACACACGCCCACACCCACTTACACACACACACACATATACACACACACGCACGCACGCTTGCATTTGCCTCTGTTTGCGCCTGCGTACTTTCCTCCCACAGGTACAGCTAGTCCTCAGCATACGCTAAGGACACGGGACCTCTCTCAACTTCCTGAAGAATTCTCCAGACTCGAGTGAGAGACAGTACCAGTCTGATCGGCAGAATCCAAAAACAAACAGGGAAGGTCTCAGACAAGCCAATGGCCAGGGGTAGGCGAAAGAACACTTCCAACATAAATCAGGACATCATGACTTCACCAGCAAACCCCAAAATCGATGGATACTCCAATTCATCAGAAGCACAGGAAAATGACCTTAAAGCCATGCTTGCTCAATTATTTGAGGCTTATAAGGAGGAAATGAACAAATCTTTCAAAGAGTTGGCCAGTCAATTGGAGGTAAAGAAAGAAGAAATAGACAAAACCCTTAAAGAAACACAGGCAAACATAGCCAAACAAATAGAGGCACAAGTAGAGAAAAAATTAGTGGCATACAAAAAGGAAATGAACAAAGAAATAGAGTCCATCGTAGAGAGACAGGAATCCAAATTCAAACACATAAAAGAAATGGTGCAAGGCATGAAAACAGAATTAGAATCAATAAAGCAAACACAAAATGAGAAAACTCTTGAGCTGGAGAACTTGGAGAAAAGATCAGGAACCACAAAAGTAAGCATCACCAACAGAATACAAGAGATGGAAGAGAGAATCTCTGGAGCTGAAGACACACTTGCAGAAATTGATACTTCTCTCAAAGAAAAAGTAAAATCAGAAAAATTCCAATCACAAAATATCCAAGAAATCAAGGATGCTATGAAAAGACAAAATCTAAGAATAATAGGAATTGATGAAAAAGAAGACTCCAGGCTCCAAGGTCCAGAAAATATTTTCAAAAAAATCATAGAAGAAAATTTTCCCAACTTAAAGAAAGAGATGTCCATAAATATACAAGAGGCCTACAGAACACCAAATAGACTAGACCAGAAAAGAAACACATCACGTCACATCATAGTCAAAACACTAAATCTACAGAACAAAGAAAAGATATTAAAAGCAGCAAGGGAAAAAGGCCAAGTAACATATGAAGGTAGACCTATCAGAATCACACCAGACTTCTCATCAGAAACTATGAAAGCCAGAAGGGCCTGGGCAAGCATCATGGAGACTCTAAGAGATCACAAATGTCAACCGAGACTACTATACCCTGCAAAGCTTTCAATCAACATAGATGGAGAAAACAAAATATTCCATGACAAAACTAAATTTACGCAATATCTATACAGCAAACCAACCCTACAGAAGATACTAGAAGGAAAACTCCAATCCAACGAAAACGAATTCACCCAAGAAAACAGGGCATACAGATAACATCCCAACAAAAATGAAAAGAAAACAAGCAATGAAACAAGGTAAGATCATCGACTCCATTACAAAAGGAACTAACATGCATTGGTCAATATTATCTATCAATATTAATGGACTCAACTCACCAATAAAAAGACACAGGCTAACAGAATGGTTACGGAAACAGGACCCAACATTCTGTTGCATCCAAGAAACACACCTATGCAACAAAGATAAACACTACCTCAGAGTAAAGGGCTGGAAAAATGTTTTTCAAGCAAATGGTTCCAGAAAACAAGCTGGAGTAGCCATCCTAATATCTAATAAAATAGACTTTCAACCCAAGTTAATCAAAAAAGATAAGGAGGGCCACTATATTCTCATCAAAGGAAAAATCCAACAAGAGGACATCACAATTTTGAATATCTATGCCCCAAATACAAGAGCACCTACATTCGTAAATGAAACAATATTAAAGCTTAAATCATACATTGATCCTAATACCTTAATAGTGGGAGACTTCAACACCCCACTCTCATCAAGGGACAGATCAACCAGACAGACACCAAATAGGGAAATAAAAGCACTCACAGAATCCCTAAATCAAATGGACCTAATAGATGTCTACAGATCTTTTCACCCAAACTCAAAAGAGTACACCTTCTTTTCAGCACCACACGGAACCTTCTCCAAAATAGACCATATAGTTGGTCACAAAGCAAGCCTCAACAGATACAAAAGGATTGAAATAATCCCTTGTATACTATCTGACCACCATGGACTAAAGCTGGACATCAACAACAACAGAAACAACAAAAAGCCGACACGCACATGGAAACTGAACAACTTACTACTCAATGACAGCTGGGTCAAGGAAGAAATAAAGAAAGAAATTAAAGACTTTCTAGAATTCAATGAAAATGAAGGCACAACATACCCAAATTTATGGGACACATTGAAAGCAGTGCTCAGAGGAAAATTTATAGCACTAAGTGCCTACAAGAAGAAATCCGTAACATCACATACAAACAACTTAATGGCCCAACTGAAAAACCTAGAAAAAAAAGAAGCAGATACACCCAAGAGGAGCACACGGCTGGAAATAATCAAACTAAGGGCAGAAATCAATCAATTAGAAACAAATAAAATTATCCAAAGAATCAATGAAACAAAAAGCTGGTTCTTTGAGAAAATCAACAAGATAGACAAACCCTTAGCGAAACTAACTAAAAAGCAGAGAGAAACCATACAAATCAGCAAAATCAGACAGGAAAATGGGGACATAACTACAGACACTGAGGAAATCCAAACGATTATTAGGTCATACTACAAAAGCCTATATGGCACAAAATTTGAAAATCTAAATGAAATGGATAACTTTCTTGACAGATTCCATCTACCAAAATTAAGTCAAGATCAGGTAGAAAGACTGAATAGTCCTATATCTCCCAAGGAAATTGAAGCAGTCATAAACAGTCTCCCCTCCAAAAAAAGCCCTGGACCAGATGGCTTCAGCGCAGAATTCTACAAGACCTTCAAAGAAGTACTAACACCAATTCTCCTCAAACTATTCCATAAAATAGAAACAGAAGGAACACTACCAAACTCATTCTATGAAGCCACAGTCACTTTGATACCTAAACCACACAAAGATCCAACCAAAAAAGAGAACTTCAGACCTATCTCTCTTATGAACATTGATGCAAAAATACTCAATAAAATACTTGCAAACCGAATCCAAGAACACATCAAAGATATCATCCACCATGATCAAGTAGGCTTCATCCCAGGAATGCAAGGGTGGTTCAACATACGGAAATCCATCAATGTAATCCACCACATAAACAAAATGAAGGAGAAAAACCACATGATCATCTCCTTAGATGCTGAAAAAGCATTTGACAAAGTCCAACACCCATTTATGTTTAAAGTCTTGGAGAGATCAGGGATACAAGGCACATACCTAAAGATAGTAAAGGCAATATACAGCAAGCCTATAGCCAACATCAAACTCAATGGAGAGAAACTTAAAGCAATCCCACTGAAATCAGGGACAAGACAAGGCTGCCCACTCTCTCCATATCTCTTTAACATTGTACTTGAAGTCCTAGCCAGAGCAATAAGACAACTAAAGGAGATCAAGGGGATACAAATCGGAAAGGAAGAGGTCAAAGTGTCACTATTTGCAGATGATATGATAGTATACATGAGCGAACCCAAAGATTCAACCAGAGAACTTCTTCAGCTGATAAACACCTTCAGCAAAGTGGCAGGATACAAAATCAACTCAAAAAAATCAGAAGCCCTCTTGTATACCAAAGACAAAAAGGCTGAGAAAGAAATTAGGGAAACAACACCCTTCACAATAGCCACTAATAACATAAAGTACCTTGGTGTGACTCTAACCAAGCAAGTGAAAGACCTGTTTGAGAAAAACTTCAAGTCTTTGAAGAAAGAAATTGAAGAAGATCTCAGAAGATGGAAAGATCTCCCGTGCTCATGGATTGGTAGGATTAACATTGTGAAAATGGCCATCCTGCCAAAAGCAATTTACAGATTCAATGCAATTCCCATCAAAATACCAACTCAATTCTTTACAGACCTTGAAAAAAAGATTCTCAGCTTCATATGGAGAAACAAAAAACCCAGAATCTCCAAAACAATTCTGTACAACAACAGATCATCTGGAGGTATCTCCATTCCCGATCTCAAGCTGTACTACAGGGCAACAGTAATAAAAACTGCATGGTATTGGCATAGAAACAGAAAGGAGGATCAATGGAATCGCATAGAAGACCCAGAAATAAACCCACACACCTATGAATACTCAATATTTGACAAAGAAGCCAAATCCATTCAATGGAAAAAAGACAGCATCTTCAACAAATGGTGCTGGACCAA
>NW_026596166.1:12927378-12954881 GCF_907164565.1 Psammomys obesus | reverse complement strand
AGTATATATAAAGAACTAAAGAAGCAGAAAAGCAACAAACCAAGTAATCCACTTAAAAAATGGGGAACAGAGCTAAACAGAGAATTCTCGAAAGAGGAACATCGAATGGCAGAGAAACACTTAAAGAAATGCTCAACCTCATTAGCCATTAGGGAAATGCAAATCAAAACGACCCTGAGATTTCACCTTACACCCATCAGAATGGCCAAGATGAAAAACTCAAGTGATAGCACATGCTGGAGAGGTTGTGGAGAAAAGGGAACCCTCCTCCATTGCTGGTGGGAATGTAAACTGGTTCAACCACTCTGGAAGTCAATCTGGCGCTTTCTCAGACAACTAGGAGTAGTGCTACCTCAAGACCCAGCTATACCACTCCTAGGTATATACCCAAAATTTGCTCAAGTACACAACAAGGACATTTGTTCAACCATGTTCGTAGCAGCTTTATTTGTAATAGCCAGAACTTGGAAACAACCCAGATGTCCATCAACGGAGGAATGGATACAGAAATTGTGGTATTTTTACACAATGGAATACTACTCAGCAATCAAAAAGGAGGAAATCATGAAATTTGCAGGCAAGTGGTGGGATCTAGAAAAGATCATTCTGAGTGAAGTATCCCAGAAGGAGAAAGACAAACTTGGTATATACTCGCTTATATAGACCTACAAGACATGATAAACATAATGAAATCTACACACCTAAAGAAGATAATCAAGAAAGTGGACACAGGCGAAGGTGATTAATCCTCAGTTAGAAAGACAAATGGGATGTGCCTTGAACTTATGACAGGAGTCTACCACAAAAGGCATCTGAAAGACTCTACCTAGCAGTGTTTCAAAGCAGACACTAAGACTCATAACCAAACCCTCGGCAGAGTGCAGGGAATCATATGAAAGAAGGGAAGTTAGTATGATATGGAAAGGATAGGAGCTCTACAAGGACCAAATATATCTGGGCACAGGGTCTTTTCTGAGACTGAAACTCAACCAAGGACCATCTATGGATATAACCTAGAACTTCTGCTCGGATGTGGCCTGTGGTAGCTCAGTAACCAAGTAGTTTTCCAAAGTAAGGGGGACACGGACTATTTCTAACAGGATCTCAAGGGCAGGCTGTTTGACACCTCCCCCCAGGGGAGGAGCAGTCTGTTAGGCCACAGAGGAGGACTTTGCAGCCAGCCCTGAAGATACCTGATAAAACAGGGACAGATGAAAGGGGAGGAGGTCCTCCCCTATCAGGGGACTTGGAAAGGGGCAGGGAGGAGACCAGGGAGGGAGTGTGGGGTTGGGGAGGGAATGAGGGAGCGGGATACAGCTGGGACACGGAGTTAAGAAAATGTAACTAAAAAGAAAAAATAAAATAAAATAAAAAAAAAAAAAAAAAAAATAAAAAAAACAAATAAAGCTGCTACAAACATGGTTGATCAAATGTCCTCATTGTGTACTTGAGCAAATTTTGGATATATGCCTAGGAGTGGTCTGGCTGGATCTTGAGGAAGTGTTATTCCTAGTTGTTTGAGAAAGCGACAGATTGATTTCCAGAGTGATTGTACAAGTTTACATTCCCACCAGCAGTGGAGAAGGGTTCCCCTTTCTCCACAACATCTCCAGCATATGTTGTCACTTGAGTTTTTTATCTTGGCCATTCTGACGGGTATAAGGTGAAATCGCAGGGTTGTTTTGATTTGCATTTCCCTGATGGCTAATGAGGTTGAACATTTCTTTAAGTGTTATCACTATTTGCAGATGATATGATAGTATACCTGAGTGACCCCAAAAATTCTACCAGGGAACTCCTACAGCTGATAAACACCTTCAGCAAAGTGGCTGGATACTAAATTAACTCAAAAAAAATCAGTAGCCCTCCTGTATACAAAAAACAAAAGGGCTGAGAAAGAAATTCGGGAAACAACGACCTTCACAATAGCCACAAATGTCATAAAGCCATACATTTTTGCCTTTGTACATTTTATTGATGCAGGAAAAAGAACTCCACTATATATTTTGGAAAAAAAAAAACAAGCAGGAAACAATTGAACATGTTTCCTTCTTTACATCTTTGAGAAAAGTAAGTTTATCTACCTTTTAATCTGGCCACCAATTATGATCACCAAGGGCTACAGTGAGCATACTGATCTCAAGGGAGGTAGTCTTCTTTGGCAGGCTGTCCATGCTGAAGGTTTTACATAGATATGGCTCTACATACCTAAGATTTACATAGTCTGAGACTCTTCCTTCTGTCTTAGAAGAGCTTAATATATGATCAGGTGCTCTTCTTCTCCTGTGGCTCAAGAAGAAACCCTGGTAACTTGCTATCTTTCTTGAATTCCAGACAGCTGTTCTCTTAGACCTTTCTTTTGAAGCTGGGGTTGTATCACTTACCCAAGTCTTTTCCTTTGCTTCTTGTCTTTCCTCATCAATGACTTGTTCTGTAGAAATGTTCTGTTTGTTCAAACACTTTCTAGTATGAAAAAAGAAGTCCTTCTGCTTTGACTTTCAACCTTTCTTTTTCTCTTTAGTCTCAATTTCCTTCTAATTTTACTTTGTTAAAGCTAAGAAATGTCTGAATTCAATTAAAATCTTTGTTTTCTGTCTTCAACTAGGGGTCTGATATTTTCTTCCATGTGAAAATTGAAACCTCTCTATACTGTTCAAGATGAAGATGGTTCAGCAGCTTAAGGGTTTGAATGGACACCTGGGACTCTAGCATCTATAGTTCTCATTTTAGTTTGAAGATGCCAGATTTAGTGAGTTCATACACCATAACATCAGGATATCTACAGTTCTCCAACATAAGGCTCTTCTGTGCTGGATTGCCAGTCACCTTTCTTCTCAGATAACAGCTAGCTATATGCCCATGTTTGTAAGTGGCCCCTATCAGAATGGCTAAAAGCCAGACAACTGATAATACCAAACACTGGAGTGTTTGGTGCTGTGGGGACTTCTAATAGCTGCTGGTAAAAGTACAAAATGTTACAGCTACATTGAAAAGGAGTTTGGAGGGGGCGGAGCCAAGATGGCAACTAGCATGCATAGTTTCTGAGCTGGGGAAGAGCTGAGCACCTGAGTTAGTGAGTGGAAGGACCTCTGAAGCCAGGAAAACAATGGTGAGGCTTTCTAAATGACAGGGAACATCGTATGAGGTGAGAACTTTGGTCACCCAGGGACTTGTTTGGGGAAGGAAAGAAACGATCCTTTGATTTGCAGGGTCGCTCAGCCACGGACTGTATGGAAGGTCCAATCCCTCAGTGACAGATAATACGCTATATACCCACCAAAGCCAGGCAGAAATGCCATACAAGCTAGGCACACCAGGCGCTGGGCCTCCCAGGCTTAGAGAGCACAGTGGAGAGCCCCCAGGATTTCTCAGAAAGATCTGGACTGGCAACCCAGTCTCCAGCTACAGCAGGACTTCCTAACCTGGCAGCGGCAGCAGCACTGAGCTGGCAGAGCACATCAGTCCTCCAGCATAAGACCAACTAGGGCCAAACCAAAGAACAGAGAGCCTGGATCCCCTGATCCCTGCCAATGTGACCTGCTTGAGAGTGAGTAAGCCCTTGAGTGTCTGCAGAGCCCCACATCCAGGCTCCTTCTAAAACAAAGATAAACACTACATCAGAGTAAAAGGCTGGAAAAATGGCTTTCAAGCAAACAGACCCAGAAAACAAGCTGGGGTAGCTATCCTAATATCTAATAAAATAGACTTTCAACCAAATTAATCAAAAAAGATTAAGAGGGATACTACATTCTCATCAAAGGAAAAATCCACCAAGAGGACATCACAATTCTGAACATCTATGCCCCAAATACAAGAGCACCTACATTCATAAATGAAACATTACTAAACCTTAAATCACAATAGATCCCAACACCTTGATAGTGGGAGACTTCAACACCCCACTTTCACCAAGGGACAGATCATCTAGACAGAAGCCTACTAAGGAAATAAAGGCACTTACAGAGGTCCTAAATCAAATGGACCTAATAGATATTTACAGAAATATCCACACAAACTCAAAAGTGTGTACCTTCTTTTCAGCACCTCATTTAACCTTCTCCAAAATAGACCATATAGTTGGTCACAAAACAAGCCTCAACAGATGCAAGAAGATTGAAATAATCCCATGTATTCTATCTGACCACCATGGACTAAAGCTGGACCTCAACAACAATGGAATTAGAAAAAAGCCTACAAGCACATGGAAACTGAACAACTTGCTCAATGATAGCTGGGTTAAGGAAGAAATAAAGAAAGAAACTAAAGACTTCCTTGAATTCAATGAAAATGAAAGTACAACATACCCTAATTTATGGGACACAATGAAAGCAGAGCTCAGAGGAAAATTCATAGCACTAAGTGCCTTCAAGAAGAAATTTGTGACATCTCATACAAGCAACTTAATGGCCCAACTGAAAGCCCTAGAGAAAAAAGAAGCAAATACACCCAAGAGGAGCAGAGGACTGGAAACAATCAAACTCAGGCCTGAAATCAATCAATTAGAAACAAATAAAACTATTCAAAGAATCAATGAAATCAAGAGCTGGTTCTTTGAGAAAATCAACAAGATAGACAAACGTTTAGCCAAACTAACTAAAAGACAGAGAGAAATTATCCAAATCAGCAAAATCAGAAATGAAAAGAGGGACATAACTACAGACAGTGAGGAAATCCAAACAATCATTAGGTCATACTACAAAAGCCTATATGCCACAAAATTCAAAAATCTAAAAGAAATGGACAATTTTCTTGATAGATTCCATCTACCAAAATTAAGTCAAGATCACGTAGAATGATTGAATAGTGCTATATCCCCCAAGGAAAGAGAAGCAGTCGTCAACAGTCTCCCTTCCAAAAAAATGCCCTGGGCCAGATGGATTCAGTGCAGAATTCTACCAGACCTTTAAAGAAGTGTTAACTCCAATTCTCTCCAAACTATTCCACAAAATAGAAACAGAAGGAACATTACCAAACTCATTCTATGAAGCCTCAGTTACCTTGATACCTAAACCACACAAAGACCCAACAAAAAAAGAAAACTTCAGACCTATCTCTCTTATGAACATTGATGTAAAAATACTCAATAAAATACTTGCAAACTGAATCTAAGAGCACATCAAAGATATCATTTACCATGACCAAGTAGGCTTCATCCCAGACATGCAAGGGTGGTTCAACATATGGAAATACATCAATGTAATCTACTACTTAAACAAACTGATGGAGAAAAACCACATGATCATCTTAGATACCGAAAAAGCATTTGACAAAGTCCAACACCCATTTATGTTTAAAGTCTTGGAGAGATCAGGGATACAACGAACATATCTAAACATAGTAAAGGCAATATACAGCAAGCCTATAGCCAACATCAAACTCAATGGAGAGAAACTTAAATCAATCCCATTGAAATCAGGGACAAGACAAGGCTGCCCACTCTCTCTATATCTCTTCAACATAGTACTTGAAGCCCTAGCCAGAGCAATAAGACAACTAAAGGAGATCAAGGGGATAGAAATCAGAAAGAAAGAGGTCAAAGTGTCACTATTTGCAGATAATATGATAATACACATGAGCGACCCCAAGAATTCAACCAGAGAACTCCTTCAGCTAATAAACACCTTCATCAAAGTGGCAGGATACAAAATCAACTAAAAAAAAAAAATCAGAAGCCCTTCTGTAAACCAAAGACAAAGGGCTGAGAAAGAAATCACGGAAGCAACACCCTTCATAATTGCCACTAATAACATAAAGTACCTTGGGATGACTTTAACCAAGCAAGTGAAAGACCTGTTTGAGAAAAACTTCAAGTCTCTGAAGAAAGAAATTGAAGAAGATATAAGAAGATGGAAAGATCTCCCATGCTCATGGATTGGTAGGATTAACATTGTGAAAATGGCCATCCTGCCAAAAGCAATCTACAGTTTCAATGCAATTCCCATTAAAATACCAACTCAATTCTTTACAGAACTTGAAAAAAAGATTTTCAGCTTCATATGGAGAAAGAAAGAACCCAGAATCTCTAAAATTATCCTGTACAACAACAGATCATCTGGAGGTATATCCATCCCCGATCTCAAGTTGTACTACAGAGCAATAGTAATAAAAGGTGCATGGTATTGGCATAGAAACAGAAAGGAGGATCAATGGAATCGAATAGAAGACCCAGAAATAAACCCACACACCTATTAATACTTGATTTTTGAGAAAGAAGCCAAAACCATTCAATGGAAAAAATACAACATCTTCAACAAATGGTGCTTGTCCAACTGGATGTCTACATGCAGAAAAATGAAAATTTTTCACCCTGCATAAAACTAAAGTCCAAGTGGATCAAAGATCTCAACATAAAACCAGATACTCTAAATCGGTTAGAAGAAAAATTGGGGAAGACCCTAGAACTTATTGGCATAGAAGAAAACTTCCTGAAGAGAACACCAACAGCACAGGCTATAAGAGCAACACTCAATAAATGGGACCTCATGAAACTGAAAAGCTACTGTAAAGCAAAGGACACTGTCAATAAAACAAACCAAATGCCTACAGATTGGTAAAGAATCTTCACCAACCCTTTATCTGACAGTGGGCTAATATCCAGTATATATAAAGAACTAAGGAAGCTGAAAAGCAACAAACCAAGTAATCCAATTATAAAAAGGGGAACAGAGCTAAACACAGAAATCTAATAATAAAAAAATAAAATTAAATTAAAAAAGAAGAAAATGAGTTTGGCAGATTATTGGATAGCTAAACATAATGTTTTTAGAAATTTACTTGATGAGGGAAGCAGGCAACTCTTATCTGTGGGTGTTAGGATAAATATTTAAAATTTTGTTAGAGAGTTTGCTTCTTTCATAGAATGATAGTTATAGGCTCAAATTCAAGATTCATGAACTTACTAGTCTTGGGTACTTTGCTAGGGTTTAAGGTTACCTCTTGAGCAGATCTTAAGTCCAATGAAAGCTGTTGGCTACTGTCAGTAATGCATGACCATTAGGGTTATCTTGCCATGATGGCCACTGCTGTGGTTTATAGGAATCATAGGTAGGCCTGTTGATTGCTTTCCTCCTTTGGAAGCTTGCGTGGTGCCATGCAAGCTAGTCCTCCAATAGGGGGCGTTCAGGTCAGTTCCAGCTCAGTGTCTCTGGATGCTGCATCTAAAGTGCATTTTGTCTTCAGTAATAAGGATTCACTGTCCATGTCTGGCGAGCAACCAAAGTCAATAACGATTGTTTATGAGATGGGTGTTTCCTGGACATCACTGAGCAACGATTTAAAAGAAGGCTTCTTAAGCTTGATGATTTTATTTTATTTTATTTTACTTTGTTTTATTTTGTGTTAGATGGACAATGGTTCTTGAGCAACCTTATCAGCCCAGATAGAAAATTATTGCCATGGGACAGGGGCCGAAAAACCTTTTGATAGCTGCTAGTCAGAATAATCATGTTGACCATTTAGTAAAGTAAACACATTGAAAAGCATTATGTTCTAAATGTTCAAAGTGCTTCTAGTTCTGTAATATCAGAGCTGAATAAAGGAAACAATGCAACTTTGTTGATAAAGGGAGCCTGAGAACCAGTGATTCCAAAGGGATCAACAACAGTAGGAACAAAGTACTTAGTAACTTGAACAAGTTATTTGTACAACAAAGTATTTTTGCAGTATAGCTATTATTTACATTTAATGCTTTTCTTTGGGACAAAATGTACGTTGTCAGTATTTATTGATTCCATAACCAAAAATTCTTATACAGACTTTCTAAGCAAACTAAAATATCAAATTGGTACTGTCTCGATAAAAAAAAAAAAAAAAAGGTGAATCCTTGATACATCCTTTGAGAAGATGAAATGTGGATGCAAGAAAGCCCGTTTTGCTATGCTAGGAGAAGGACTTTCCCAAACACATGCTCTGATAGTTTTATGTGAAGGAGTAAAAGATGTTTTGCATGCGTTTCCCGGATTATCACACATAACAGATGAGGGTTTGTTTTTGTGCCCATTTTCACAGTGGTGGGGATTGCTGCAAGAGAGCACAGATGTTATTCATTGACAGACAGTTGTTACCTTTTCTGTTTGGGACTCAGAAGATTATCTTGATTCTGGATGTGTACCAAACTTCTTCTCCGAGCGTCTGGCATAATTTAGTCAGGCATATAATGCAAATGGGCTTCCTTATAACAAGGTTGCATGTAAAGTGATGGTTAATGTGGTTTGGGATTCCTTCATGAATACATCAAGTTTCCCATGCAGGGAGATGTACTTTTCTTTTTTAATGAATGAAGGCTGTTTGTGAAACAGAAGGCTATACACTAGGTGACATTTTTATTTATACTGTATGGTTCCAATAGATGCTAAAATTGGGTTACACTTTATCCGTTAACATAATTATTTTTCTTCTTTTTTAAAAAAAATCAGTTTTTTTTTACTTTACATCCCAAGGACACCACTTTCCTCCTCTCCTCCCAGTTGCCTCTTCCAGTCTTTTTCCTGTGCTTGCTGTAGCAGTCTCTGTGAATTCATTTGTGCCTTGCTTGGTTGATACAGATGTCCCTGTTCTGGTAGCCTTCAACTCCTCCAATTTGAACAGTCTTCTGTCTTTCCTTCCTTGGAGTTCCCTGAGCTTTGAGGAGAGGATAGAGACATCCCACTTATACTCTCTATTCATGTAATATCTGGCTGTCGGTCTCTGTATCTGTTCGCATCCGTTGCCAAAAGAAGTTCCTCTGATGATGACTGAGTAAGGCACCAATCTATAGGTATATCAGAATACCATTAGGGGCCACTTTATTGATTCTTTTTTAAAAAAAAAAAATTAGATTAGTATTGTTTGGTTTTTACCCTAGGTCTCTGGGCTATCTAGTCTCCGGTTCTTGTTTAATCAAAGCAGTGTTGGAAATGGGTTCCATCTCATGGAGTAGACCTTAAGCTATATCAGACATTGTTTGACTACTTCCACAAGTTTTGTGCCGCTACTGTCCTAGCATATCGTTTAGACAGCACAGATTGTAGGTTAAAGGTTTTGTGGCTGTGTCCTTATTTTTGTTTCTCTTTTGGTAGCCTGAGGAGTTCCTTCAAGCACCAAGGACACTAACACGTAGGGGTAAAGGCTCCATATAAATACTGGTCAGACTTTTCCATATTTAATGAGTTGTTCCGATGTCGCCCTGGGTAACAGGGACCTGCTGTCAGTTTACAGAGAGCAACCCATTGTCTTAGCTAGGGTTGTTTGGGGACTTTCATGTTATCTCTTTGGCCAACAACTCAATAGATTACATCCTGGTCCCACCACTGGAAGCCTGGTTTCATAACAACAGATATCCAGCTGAGACTCCATATCTCCCCTTTTTAAGAGACCTTCCTAAGATCACTTTCATATATTTTAGAAGTTTCTACTGCACTAGGTTTCCATGTTATCCATCAAATACTCGTCAGTTTCAGCTGTCTGTTCCAGCATTCTCTCCTTCTACCCCATCTTCCTTTCCCTTCCCCAGCTGATTCTCCGTTTTTTCATCCACACTGACTTCCTGTCCACCTGTAATATCTAATCTGTTTCTGCCTCTCAGGAAGATCCATGTGTCTACACTAGATATGTCCTCTATACTTAACCCTTCTGGGTCTATAGATAGAGCTTGGTTATTATTTATTTACCTAATGGCTCATATACAAATATAAGTGAACATATATCATATGTATCTTTTGGGGTCTGGTTTATCTCACCCACATCTCATTTGCTTGGAGATTTTATGATTTCATTTTTTTCTTTTTTTTTTTTTTTTTTTTTACTTTTACTATTTCAGGAAAATAATCACATACATTTTATCCATAGTAAGTTGGCTAGAGAATTTTCTCTAAATCCACAGGGAAAGATATAATAAGTTGCATAATATCTTGTACAGATTGACTAGATTTGGTGACAGAACATGTGGGAAACAGCTTGGGAATTGAATACATATATATGCATATTTAGAATTTTAGCTTCAAACTTGTCTGAGTAAGATAAAATAATAAGAAAAAGAATTGCCTAGTTTTGCAGGTTCTTTTTTAATTTTTTATTAATTATTTTTTTTTATAATTACAATTTATTCACTTTGTATCCAAGCTGTAGCCCTCTCCCTTTTCCTCTCCCAACCCCACTCTCCTTACCTCTTCTCCTTCCTTGCCCCTCCCCGAGTCCACTGATAGGGGAGATCCTTCTTCATTTCCCTCTGACCATAGCCTATCAGGGCTCATATGATCTCATTTTTTAATAGCTGAGTAATACTCCATTCTGTAAATATACCACATTTTTTGTTCATTCTTTTCTTGAGGAACATCTAAGTTCTTTTCGGTTCATGCCATTATGAATAAAGCAGCAATGGATATGGTTGAGCAGGTACCCTTGTGGTAGGATGATATGTTTATAGCTGGGTTGCTGTTTATCTTTTCTCTTATTTAATATACACAGTACCTCCAAGTACAGTGAATATTAGTCCATAGAGATGAAAGATATAGAGAGCATCAGTTCTATATTTCCATGTTCAGTGAGTTGGTTAGTTCTTATCTTCAGCAGTAAGGCCTTACCACCAATTTGTGAAGAGCAGTAAACAGTCTTGGAAATAGCCCGAGTTGTATGCAGGTATCCTCGGGACCCATTTGGCCAAGAACTTGATAATATGTAATCTATTTTCAGTACCGGAAGCTTCATTTGGTGAAGGGAGATGTCATTTTTTTCTCTGCTTCCCAAGTTATTTGGCAATTTAATTTAGATCACCTTCACATATTTTTATGAACCCTAATACCAGCAGAATTATATACTATGTTAAAGTCTACAACCCCTAAAATGACCCTTAGTTTTAGATGCTTTTCCTCTAATTCTCTCCCTCCCCATAATCTTCTTTCCCCCTTCCTGATTTATCCTCCCATTCCACTCCTTCAAACCCTACCCATCTATACCTATCTATTCAATCCCAGATTCTATATGTGACATCTGTGATTACATGGATTCTTTGCTTCCTTATTAATGACTTAGCATCCACATATATGTAAATACATAAGATAATTGTCTTTCTCTGCCCGAATTATCTCACTCAGGATAATTTATTCTAGATCAACCCATTTATCTAAATTTCATTTTTAATGGCTGAGTAATATTACATTGTATAAATGTAAAACTTTTTAAATACATTCACCTGTTGATCGACATCTTGTGCATTTTCCATCTTCTGGCTATTATGGGTAGAACAGCAAGAAAGGAACATACTTGACCACATGTTTGTGTAACAGGATGAAGTATCCTTTAGATATGTGCTCAAGAGTCTAACTGGATCTTAAGGTAGATTGATTCTCATCTTCCTGAGGAAGCATCACACTAATTTCCATAGCAGCCATACAAGTTTGCACTCCCATCACCAATTGGTAAGTGTTCCACTTACTTCATAGCCTCACCAGCATGAGCTGTCATTTGTTTTACTGATCTGAGCCATTCTGCTGGGTATAAGATGAAATTTTTGATTTGCTTTTTTTGATGTCTAAAGATGTTGAACATTTCTTTAAGTGTTTCTCATTCCTTTGTGTTTCCTCTTTTGACATATTTCTGTTTTGATAGGTTTCCCCTTTTTAATTGGGTTATTTGTTTCCTTCAAACCTAGTTTCTTGAGTTCTTTACATGCTTTGAATATTAGCCCTCTACTATATGTGTAGTTGGTAAAATAATTTTTCTGTTATGTAGCCTACCACTTCATCCAAATGATTTTGTCATTTTCCATGCAGAAGCTTCTCAGGTTTTATGAGGTACCATTTATTAATTTTTGTCCTTAGTGACTGTGCTATTGCTGTTCTGTTTGGAAAGTTGTTTCCTGAGCCAACGCATTTGAGATTATTGCCCATTTTATCTTCTGTCAAGTTCAATGTATTTAGATTTATGTTGAGGTCTTTGATCCACTTGGACTTAAGTTTTATATAGGGTGATAAATATGGATCTATTTGCATTCTTCTATACCTCGTCATCCATTTTGAGTAACATAATTTGTTGAAGGTGCTGTCTTTTTCTAGTGCATATTTATGGCATCTTTATAAGAAATCAATTGCCCTTAGGTGTGTGGACTTATTTATGGGTCTTCAGTTTGATTCTGTTGATCAGTGTGTCTGTTCTTATCCCAATACCATGATTTTTAAAAATTACTATAGCTCTGTTGCACATCTTGAAATCAGGAATACTGATACATCCAGCAGCACTTTTATCTTTCAGGAATGTTTTAGCTATTCTTGGTTATTTTTCTGTTTTTTATTTGGATGGTTGGTTGTTATTTGTTGAATTGTCCTTTCAAGATGTGTGAAAAATTGTGTTGGAATTTTGAGGTGTATTTAATTTGCTTGGTACATTGCTTTGGTAGGACTAGCATTTTTACTATAGTAATTCTACTGAAATGAGCCTGGGAGGTCT
The DNA here is from genome assembly GCF_907164565.1 of Psammomys obesus. Classification (NCBI taxonomy): domain Eukaryota; kingdom Metazoa; phylum Chordata; class Mammalia; order Rodentia; family Muridae; genus Psammomys; species Psammomys obesus. Next base: position 12,942,461 of record NW_026596166.1, on the reverse strand, counting down.
TTCCATCTTCTGATACCTTCTTCAGTTTCTTTCTTCAATGTCTTCAATATTTTATTTTACAAGTCTTTCACATTTACTTCTTTAGTGCAGCTCTGATATATTTATAATTTTTGAGGCTATGTGAAGTTGTTATTCCCTGATTTCTTTTATGTTTTCATTTATTTATTTTATTTACATTCTTGTAGCCGCTTTCCTCTTCTCCTCCCAGACACACTCTCTCTCCCCCTGCCCTTTTCTTTTTTTTTTTTTTTTTCTCAGAAAAGGGCAGCTTCCTTTCCCACCCACTCCAGCACTCCAGCTCATCAAGTTGCATCAGGACTGAAAGGTTTTTTAATATTCAATGAAAATGAAGGCAAAACATACCCAAACTTAAGGGACACAATGAAAGTAGTGCTAAGAGAAAAGCTCACAGCACTAAGCATCTTCATAAAGAAACTGGAGAGATCCCATACTAGCAACGTGGCAGCACACCTGAAAGCTCTGAACAAAAGGAAGCAGACACACCAAAGAGGAGTAGAGGACAGGAAATAATCAATAAATTTAAAACAAAGAGAATGATAAAAAGAATCAATGAAGCCAAGAGCTGGTTCTTTGAGAAAATCGACAAGATAGACAAACCCTTAGCCAAACTAACTAAAAGGCAGAGAAAGAGTATCCAAATTAACAAAATCGGAAACAAAAAGAGGGATATAGCAAAAGATCCTGAGGAAATAAAAAAGATCTTACTTTTTTATTTTAGGTCTTACTTCAAAGCCTATATGCTACAAAATTGGAAAATATAAAAGAAATGGACTATTTTCTGGAAAGATTTCAGCTACCAAAACTAAATCAAGATCAGGTAAACAGTTTAAAAAGTTCTATAACCCTTAAGGAAATAAAAGCAGTCTCCTTTACGAAAACTTTTGCTCTGCCTCATGCTGAAGTGTTCTGCAAATGAGAAGCTGATACACACATGTACTAGAAGTTTAAATTATTTGGGTCCTGGAGGGGAAAAGTAGGAAGAATAACCAGAGAGGGATTTAAAACCTGTGTTATATTATTTAGGTGTGCCACTCTGAGCACAGTGCAGTTACCTCCCTGAGGGTGTTCAGGTTCCTTCCCTGGAGTATTTGCCTGTAGGGGGAAAATCTGAAATATTTATGCACAATTCCATTTTCCTTTGGCCAAGCTTTACCTGGAGGAGGTGTTGGATGTTTTGCCCTCTGGTCTGTACTTTCATGTAGACTGAATCATCAAAATAGTCTGTGGGAGAAAAACAAGTTTCCTTGGTCTGCATTGTGGAGCCAATTTCTAAGTGCAAAGTGATGCTGGGTTGGCAAGGAACTGTTCATTTTAAATGAGGCTAAACTGAAAAGTGAATGCATGTGAAGGTGCTTTTGGTTTTCTTTCTTTCTTTTTTTCTTCCTTTCTTCTTTTTGACAGAAGACAGAAGAAAAGTATTCAGTACGAGAATGCAAATAATATTGCGAACTTAAGTTTTTCTTGACAAATTTTATAGATGAAGTTCATGTTAGTACTTGGAAAAAGTAAGTATAAAAATGGGAAATAGATAAATAGTTAGAGATATAATATTAATACTAATGTAAGAACATGAAAAAGAAGAGTGTGATAGCTGAATATCTTTTAAAAATAGCAAAATCAAGTTAAAGTTAGGAGTCAAGGAATGGTACTTAAATTTAGTTAGATATATTGTGGAAACTGAATTAAGAGAATAGGGAACCAAAAAAGTTCTTGGAAATTAGGAAAACAACAACAACTTAAAAGCCTTGCACTATAGAACTTAAAGCTGAACTATACAGGAAAAGAATCAGAGTAAATAGATATTAATGTGGTAGAATTCTGAGCAAACACTTCAATTCTACTCATTAATACACGTGAAGTCTGCTTTTACATTGGAAACAGCGATTCTCAGGAAGCTCAATAAACAGAAAATTCCAGAAACAAGAGTTTTCTCAGACATTACTGCAATGTATTAAAATTGGAAGCAACCATGTTAGGCTTAGATTTTTCATCAAACCTACTTTATTTAGGGTTCTGGACACCCTTTACATCCCTTCCAACCACACCCTGCACCTCCCCCTTACAACCTTAGCTGGGAGATTATTGGGATACCAGTGGTCCAGCCCAAAGGACAACAAGAAGTAGCAACATAAAGTCAGTGAAAGCCGCAGGGTTCAGTTGGATTTCGTGAGAAGCTCTCTGAAAAACCGTGTCAATCGAAAGAGCAGTGTCTCACTGTGCTTTGGCCTCTATAGATGCCCTCTATTCAGAGTCCACACACAGATGCTCTCAGCTGGCCAAAAGTCATAGTCATCACAGTAGAGAGCTCATAGCAAACATCACGTTCCCTCTCAAAGCCAGCCTGTGCAAAGCATCACATGCCTGAGTTGCAGCAAAACATCACATTATAAAACTTAGTCTTTAAGGAAACCACTTGAAACCATTTAAATAGGACATTTTTTTCTACAAAATGTGTGCACCAAGAAATAAGAATAGATTATGACAGTGAAATTTAATACTTAAGAAAATAGTGCAATGGTCCATACTAATACTCATACAAGATTGGAGAACTGTATAAGTAAGTTATATCACTACAATATTCAGGAATATGAAAAACAATCTATTGACATTTACTATTTCCTTTTATTTATTTTTTATTAATTATAGTTTATTCACTTTGCATTCAAGCTGTAGACCCCTCCCTAGTACCTTCCCAACTCCACCATATCTCCCTCATGTTCTCTCATGACCCTCCCCAAGTACACTGATAGGGGAGGTCCTCATCCCCTTCCTTCTGACCCTAGCCTATCAGGTCTCATCAGGATTGGCTGCATTGTCTTCCTCTGTGGCCTGGTAAATCTGCTCCAAACTCAGGGAGAGGTGATCAAAGAGCCAGTCAATGGGTTCATGTCAGAGATAGTCCCTGTTCCCATTAATAGGGAACCCACTTGGAAACTGATCTAGCATGAGCTACATCTGTTAAGGGTTCTAGTTTATATCCATGCATGATTGTTGGTTGGAATATCAGTCTCAGAAAAGACAGCTCTGCCCAGACTTTTCAGTTCTGTTGTGCTCCTTATGGAGCTCCTGTTCCCTCCAGATATATCTATCTCCCCTTTCCTTCATATGATTCTCTGCACTCTGCCCAAAGATTGGCTATGAGTTTCTTCATCTGCTTTGATACCCTGCTGTGTAAAGTCTTTCAGAGGCCCTCTGTGGTAAGCTCCTGTCTTATTCCTCTTCCAATGTCCATCCCTATTGCCTTTCTGAATGAGGATTGAGTATCTTACCTGGTCCTCCTTCTTGCTTAGCTTCTTTAAGTGTGCAGATTTTAGTAAGTTTATCCTATATTATATGTCTAATATCCACTTATAAGTAAGTATATACCATGTGTGTCTTTCTGCTTCTGGGATACCTCACTCAGGTTGATCTTTTCTAGATACCATGATTTGCCTGCAAATTACCTGATTTCCTTGTTTTTAATTGCGGAGTAGTATTCCATTGTGTAGATGTACCACAATTTCTGTATCCATTTCTCAGTTGAGGGACATTCGGGTTGTTTCCAGATTCTGGCTATTACAAATAAATCTGCTACGAACAAGGTTGAGCAAATGTCCTCGTTGTATATATGAGCATCTTTTGGATATATGCCTAGGAGTGGCATAGGTGGATCTTGAGGAAGCACTGTTTCTAATTGTCTGCGTTAGTGACAGATTTATTTCCAAAGTGCATGTAAATGTTTATATTCCAACCAGCAATGGAGGAGGGTTCCCTTTTCTCCACATCCTCTCCAGCATGTGTTGTCAAATGAGTTTTTGATCTTAGCTTTGCTGAGGGGTGTAAGGTGAAATCACAGGGTTGTGTTGATTTGCATCTCCCTGATGACTAAGGACTTTGATCATTTATTTAAGTGTTTCTCTACCATTCTATATTCATCTACTGAGAATTCTGTTTAGTTTTGTACCCCATTTTTTAATTGTACTAATTGATCTGTTGCTGTTTAACTTCTTGAGTTCTTTATATATTCTGGATATTAGCCCTCTGTCACATAGAGTGTTGGGGAATATCCTTTCCCAGTCAATAAGCTGTATTCTTATTCTGATGACAGTGTCCTTTGTTTTACAGAAGCTTTTCAGTTTCATGAAGTCCCAGTTATTGATTGCAGATCTTAAAGCCTGTGCTGTCAATGGTCTGTTCAGGAAGTTGTCTCTTGAGGCAATGAGTTCCCCACTTTTTCTTCTAACATGTTTAGTTTGTCTGGTTTTGTGTTGAAGTCTTTGATCCACTTGGACTTTAGTTTTGTGCACAGTGATAAATATGGATGTTTTCAATTTTCTGCATGTAGACATCCAGTTAGACCTACGCCATTTATTGAAGACACTGTCTTTTTTTCCAATGTATGGTTTGGCTTCTTTGTCAAAACTCAAGTATTCATAGGTGTGTGAGTTTATTTCTGGGTCTTCTATTTGATTCCATTGATGCACCATTCTGTTTCTATGTCATTTCCATGCAGTTTTTATTATTATTGCTCTGTAGTACAGCTTGAGATCAGGGATGGAGATACCTCCATATAATCTGTTGTACACGATTGTTTTAACAAATCTGATTTTGTTTTTGTTGTTGTTGTTTTTCCATATGAAACTGAGAATTGTTCTTTCAAGTTCTGTAAATAAATGTGTTGGTATATTGATGAGAATCACATTGAATCTGTAGATTGCTACTGGCAGGATGACCACTTTCAGTATGTTTTTCCTACAGATCCATGAGCATGGGATATCTTTCCATCTTCTGACATCTTCTTCAATTTCTTTCTTCAGAGACTTGAAGTTTGTTTCATACAGTCTTTCACTTGCTTGGTTACAGTCTCATCAAGGTGCTTTATGTTGTTTGTGGCTATTGTGAAAGTTATAGTTTCCTTAATTTCTATTTCAACCCTTTTTTCTTTCATAAACAGGAGGAATACTGATTTTTTTTTTTTTTAGTTAATACTGTATCCAGCCGCTGTGATAAAGGTGTTTATTAGCTGCAGAAGTTCTCAGGTACAATTTTGGGGGTCACTTATGTATAGCATCATATCATCTGTGAATAGTAATACTTTGAATTCTTCCTTTCCATTTTGTATTCCCTTGGTCTCCTTTAGGTGTCATATTGCTCTAGGTAGGACTTCAAGTACTATGTTGAAGAGATATGGATGCAGTGGGCAACCTTGTCTTGTCCCTGCTTTCAGTGGGATTGATTAAAGTTTCTCTGCATTTAGTTTAATGTTGCCTGTAGGCTTGCTTTAGATTGTCTTTGCTATGTTTAGTTATGTTCCTTGTATTCCTGATCTCTCCAAGACTTTAAACATGAATGGATGTTGGATTTTGTCAAATGCTTTTTGGTATCTAAGGAGATGATCATGTAGCTTTTCTCCTTCAGTTTGTTTATATCGTGGATTACATTGGTGGATTTCTGTACATTGATCTACCCAGGCATGCCTCGGATGAAGCCTAATTGGTCTTGGTGGATGATATCTTTCATGTGTTTTGGATTCAGTTTGCAAGTGTTTTATCGAGTATTTTTGTATCAATGTTCATAAAGGAGATTGGCCTTAAATTCTTTAGTTTTGTTGGGTATTTGTGTGGTTTAGGTATCGAGGTACCTGGGGCCTCATAGAATGAGTTTGGTAGTGTTCCTTCTGTTTCTATTTTGTGGAATAGTTTGAAGAGAATTGGAGTTAGCACTTCTTTGAACATCTGGTAGAATTCTGTGTTGAAACCATTTGGCCCTAGACTTTTTTTGCCTGAGAGACTAATGATGACTGCTTCTATTTCCTAGGAGGACATAGAGCTATTTAATCTATTTCCCTGATCTTGATTTAATTTTGGTAAATTGAATCTAGTTAACAAATTGTAACTAAAAATAAAAATAAATAAATAAATAAATAAATAAATAAATAAATAAATAGAAAAGAAAAAATGTCCACTTCATTTAGATTTTCAAATTTTATGGCATATAGGCTTTTGTAGTAAGACCTAATTATTATTTGTATTTCCTTAATGTATATTATTATGTCCCCTTTACATTTCTGATTTTGCTGATTTGGATAGTTTCTCTCTGCCTTTTAGTTAGTTTGGCTAAGGGTTTGTCTATCTTGTTGATGTTCTCAAAGAACCAGCTCTTGGTCTTAGTAATTCTTTGAATTGTTTTCTTTGTATCTAAATCATTGATTCCAGCTATGAGTTTGATTATTTCCAATTATCTACTCCTCTTGGATATGTCTACTTCTTTTTTTTTTTTTTCCTTAGGGCTTTTAGGTGTGCCATTAAGTTGCTTGTATGAGGTGTCTCAAACTTCTTTCTGGAGGCACATAGTGCTATGAACTTCCCTCTCACCCCTGCTTTCACTGTGTCCTGTAAATTTTGGTAAGTTGTCCTTCATTTTCATAGAATTGTAGGAAGTCTCTAATTTATTTTTTTTTCATTTCTTCCCTGACCACAATATCATTGAGTAGTTGTTTAGTTTCCATGTGTATGTAGGTTTTTTGTTATATCTGTTGTTGAGGTCTAGTTTTAGACCCTAGTGCCCTGATAGAATACAAGGGATTATTTCAATTTTCTAGTACCTGTTGAGGCTTGCTTTTTGCCCAAGTATATCATCGATTTTTGAGAAGGTTCCATGAGGTTCTGAAAAGATGGTAAACTCTTTTGAGTTTGGGTGAAAATCTTCGTAGATATCCATTAGGTCTATTTGATTTAGGACCTCTGTAAGTGTCTTTATTTTCCTATTAAGATTCTGTCTAGATAAACTGTCTCTTGGTGAGATTAGAGTGTTGAAGTCTCCCACTATTAAAGTTTTGATATCAATTTGAGATTTAAGGTTTAATAAGTTTCATTACAAATGTAGGTGCTTTTGTGTTTGGTGCATTGATGTTCTGGATTATGATGTCCTCTTTGTAGATTTTTCTTTTATGAGAATGAAGTGCTCCTCCTCATCTTTTTTGATTAATTTTGGTTGAAAGTCTATTTTTTTCTTTTTTTTAAATTTTTATTTATTTTTATTTCTTTTATTTATTTATTTTTATTATTATTTTTTTACACTTTATTCACTTTGTATCCCCCCATAAGCTCCTCCCTCCTACCTTCCCAATCCCACCCTCCCTCCCCCTTCTTCATGCATGCCCCTCCCCAAGGCCACTGATAGGGGAGGTCCTCCTCTCCTTCCTTCTGATCTTAGTCTATAAGATCACATCCGGAGTGGCTGCATTGTCATCTTCTGTGGCCTGGTAAGACTGTTCTCTCCTCAGGGGGAGGTGATCAAAGAGCAGGCCTATCAGATTGTGTCGGAGGCAGTCCCTCTTCCCATTACTATGTAACCCACTTAGACACTAAACTGCCATGGATTACATCTGTGCAGGGGTTCTAGGTTATCCCCATGCCTGGTACTTGGTTGAAGTATGGGTCTCAGGGAAGGCCCCTGTATTCAATCTTATAGTTATGTTGTTCTCCTTGTGGGGTTCCTGTCCTCTCCATAACCTACTATTTCCTACTTCTTACATAAGATTCCATTCACTCTTCTCAACAGTTGGCCACACAGCATCTGCTTTGATAGTCTGCAGGGCAGAGGCTTTCAGAGGCCCTCTGTGGCAGGTTCCTAAGTTGTTTCCTGTTTTCTTCGTCTTCTGATGTCCATCCTCTTTGCCTTTTGGGATGGGGATTGAGCATTTTAGTCAGAGTCCTCTCTCTTGATTAGTTTCTTTAGATGCACATATTTTAGGTTTATCCTATAAGTCTATATGAGTGAGTATATACCGTGTGTGTCTTTCTGCTTCTGGGACAGCTCACTCAGGATGATCCTTTCCAGGTCCCACCGTTTACCTGCAAATTTCATGATTTCCTTATTTTTCATTGCAGAGTAATACTCCATTGTGTAGATGTACCACAATTTCTGCATCCACTCTTCAGTTGAGGGGCATCTGGGCTGTTTCCAGCTTCTGGCTATTAAAAATAAGGCTGATACAAACATGGTTGAGCAAATGTCCTTATTGTGTACTTGAGCCTGATGAAATAGAATATTCTTTGATTTTGGGGGTTTCTGGTCAAACCTTGATGTCCTGAATTTTATTGGATGTGTTCTCATGCTGACTTCTTAGCCATCTGCTTCTCTTTACCCTTTCTGTTCTTCCTGGATCTGGAACTTCAAACTGGGTCATCTGTCTCTGGTGTCTGGAGTATTCTTCAGGAAGATAAGAGAAGTCCACCAGTTAGAGAGTGGATGTTGGTGTTTCAGCTATATCTAAGGGAGGAAGGTCAAAGACACGTTCACACAAGTGTGGGAGTGTTTGAGAAAGTGTGCCTTGAAGGACAGGGTGCTAAAGCATGTAGAAACCTGGAAAGGTGGAGATTAAGTGCAGGAGGGATTGATGGTTCTGGTTTTGGGCACATTGCTTGGTATATTTAATATGTTTTTGTACATACTAAATATACCAAGTGACCTAATTTATTATCAGAAATATTGGAAAGCTGCTATTGTGTGCTTGTGTGTCTCCCGGTGGAAAAGAACATTAGCACTTAATCCAAGACATCACCTACAGTGTGTTCTTGCCCAGAAGCTGACTACTTAAACAGAAGCTAACTATTAAGAATTAGTTGAATAAAAATTTAAGTGTTCTAAAAAAATAATTATATTGGGCTACTTTTAAATATCAGAATGATCATCATGTTAGATGTCAAAATAATTAAGCCAACTTTCCAAATAAAAATTTAAATACAAGGTAGTAAAACCAAATGCCACATATGAATATTGATTCAATCCTGTTTGTAAAACACAGACATAAAAGGATGCATTTTAGCAGGGCCTGAGACCTTTGATGTTGTCAATTAGGCACAGTTGCATTGATGTTAAGCATATTATTTTTTATTTGTATATATGGAATATGTATTATAGTTGAGTGGGATGGTATCTACATTTTTTATTAATTTTTATTTTTATTATTAATCACAGGTTATTTACTTTGTATCCTAGCCATAAACCCTCTGTCATTCCCTCTCAATCCCACCCTCCCTCTCTCATCTCCTCCCTGCCCTTTTTCTTTTTTTTTTTTTGAATTTTATTTTTTTCTTATCAGTTACATTTTATTAACTCTGTATCCCAGCCGTGTCCCGATCCCTCATTCCCTCCCAGTCCCTCCCTCCCTCCCTCATCTCCACCATGCCCCTTGCCAAGTCCACTGATAGGGGAAGACTTCCTCCTCATTCATCTGATCCTGTTTTATCAGGTATCTTCAGGACTGGCTGCAAAGCTCTCCTCTGTGGCCTAACAAGACTGCTCCTCCCTTGAGGGGTGGGGAGGCCAAAGAGCCAGTCATTGAGTTCTTGTTAGAAATAGTCCTTGTTCCCCTCACTATGGGAAACCAATTGGTTATTGAGCTACCACAGGCTACATCTGAGTAGAGGTTCTAGTTTACATTCATACATAGTTCATGGTTGCATGTCAGTCTCAGAAAAGACCCTGTGTCCAATGCTAGGAGAGGTCCTCCTCCCCTTCCATCTGACCCTAGCTTATTAGGTGTCTTCAGGACTGGCTGTCATGTCTTCCTCTGTGGCCTAGCAAGACTGTTGATCCCTCACGGGGAGAGGGGAGGTAAAGGAGCCAGTCATTGAGTTCATGTCAGAAATAGTTCCTATTTAACTTACTAGGGAAACCCACTTGGTTACTGAGCTCCTTGTGCTACATCTGAGCACAGGTTCAAGGTTATATACTTATATGGTCTTGGTTGGAGAAACAGTCTCATACACGTCCCCCATGCCTTGATATATATTTTGTCCTTGTCGAGTTCCTGTCCTCTCTAGGTCATACTAACTACTCCTTCTTTCATATGATTCCCTGCACTATGCCCAATGCTTGGATATGAGTCTCCGCATCTGTTTAGATACAGTGCTAGGTAGAGTCTTTCGGAGGCCCTCTGTGGTAGGCTCCTGTCCTGTTACTTGTTTTCTCCTATGTCCAATGCACCTTCCATTTGTCTTTCTAAGTGAGGAATGATCATCTTACTCTGGGTCCTCTTTCTTGTTTATCTTCTTTAGGTACACATATTTTAGTAAGTTTATCCTATGTTATAGGTCTATATAAAGTGCGTATATACCATGTGTGTCTCTCTGCTCCTGGGATACCTCACTCAGGATGATCTTTTCTAGATCCCACCATTTGCCTGCAAAGTTCATGATTTTCTTGTTTTTAATTGCTTAGTAGTATTCCACTGTGTAAAAGTACCACAATCCATTCCTCAACTGAGGGACATCTGGGTTATTTCCAGGTTCTGGCTATTACTAATAAAGCTGCTACAAACATGGTTGAGCAAATGTCTTTGTTGTGTACTTGAGCATGTTTTGGATATATGCCTAGGAGTGGTGTCCTGGATCTTGAGGAAGCACTATTTATAATTGTCTGAGAAAGCACCAGATTGATTTCCACAGTGGTTGTACAAGATTACATTCCCACCAACAATGGAGGAGGGTCCCCAATTCTCCATAATCTCTCTACATGTGTTGTCACTTGAGTTTTTAACCCTTGCCATTCTGATGGGTGTAAGGTGAAATCTCAGGGTCGTTTTGATCTGCATCTCTCTGATGGCTAAGGACGTTGAGCATCTCTTTAGGTATTTCTCTGGCATTCTATATTCCTCTACAGAGAATTCTCTGTTTAGCTCCATACGCCATTTTTTTATTTATTGCTTTTTAATTTCTTTAATTCTTCATATATTCTGGATATCAGCCCTCTGTGAGATGTCGGGCTGGTAATGATCCTTTCCCAGTCTGTAGGCTGTCGTTTTGTTCTGATGACTATGTCTTTTGCTTTATAGATGCTTTTCAGTTTCATGAGATCCCATTCATTCATTGTTGCTCTTAGAGCCTGTGCTGTTGGTGTTCTGTTCAGGAAGATGCCTCCTGTGCCAATGAGTTCCAGGCTCTTTCCCACTTGTTCTTCTGACCAGTTTAGTATATCTTGTTTTATGTTGAGGTCTTTGATCCACTTGGACTTTAGTTTTGTGCAGGGTGATAAATATGGATCTATTTTTCTTTTTCTGCATTTAGACATCCAGTTGGACAAGCACCATTTGTTGAAGATGCTGTCTTTCTTTCATTGAATGGTTTTGGCTTCTTTGTCGAAAATCAAGTATTCATTGGTGTGTGGGTTTATTTCTGGGTCTTCTATTCAGTTCTATTGATCCATCTTTCTTCTTCTATGTCAATACCATACCATTTTTATTACTATTTCTCTGTAGTACAGTTTGAGATCAGGGATGGAGATACCTCCAGATGATCTGTTGTTGTACAGGATCATTTTGGAAATTCTGGGTTTCTTGTTATTCCATATGAAGTTGAGTATTTTTCTTTCAAGGTCTGTAAAGAACTGTGTTGGTAACTTGATGAGAATTGCATTAAATCTGTAGATTGCTTTTGGTAAGATGGCCATTTTTACTATTTTAATCCTACTGATCCATGAGCACTGGAGATCTTTCCATCTTCTGATATCTTCCTCAATTTCTTTCTTCAGAGACTTGAAATTTTTTTTCAAACAGGTCTTTCACCTGCTTGGTTAAAGTCACCCCAAGGTACTTTATGTTATTAGTGGCTATTTTGAAGGTTGTTGTTGCCCTGACTTCTTTCTCTGCCCTTTTGTCCTGGGTATATAGGAGGGTTTCTGATTTTTTGACTTAATTTTTTATCCAGACACTGTACTGAAGTTGTTTATCAACTGACAGAGTTCTCTGTTTGACTTTTTGGGGTCACTGATGTATACTATCATATCATCTGAAAATAGTGACAATTTGACCTCTTCCTTTCTGATTTGAATCTCCTTGATATCCTTTACTTGTCTTATTGCTCTAGCTAGTACTTCAAGTACTATGTTGAATAGATATGGAGAAAGTGGGTAACCTTGCCTTGTCCCTGATTTCAGTGAGATTGATTTAAGTTTCTCTGCATTGAGTTTGATGTTGGCTATATGGTTGCTGTATACTGCCTTTAGTATGTTTAGTAATGTGCATTGTATCCCTGATCTCTCCAAGACTTTAAGCATGAATGGGTGTTGGATTTTGTCAATGCTTTTTCGGCATCTAAGGAGATGATTATGTGGTTTTTTTTCTCCTTCAGTTTGTTTATATGGTAGATTACATTGATGGATTTCTGTATATTGAACCATCCTTTCATGCCAGGGATAAAGCCTACTTGGTCATAGTGAATGATATATTTGATGTGTTCTTGGATTCAGTTTGCAAGTATTTTGTTGAGTATTTTTGCATCAATGTTCATAAGAGGGATAGGTCTGAAGTTCTCTTTTTTGTTGGGTCTTTGTTTGGTTTAGGTATCAAGGTGACTGAGGCTTCAAAGAATGAGTTTGGTAAAGTTCCTTCTGTTTCTAGTTTGTGGAATAGATTGAAGAGAATTTGAATTAGCACTTCTTTGAAGGTCTGGTAGAATTCTGCGCTGAAACCACCTGTCTCAAGACTTTTTTTGGAAGAAAGATTGTTGATAACTGTTTTGATCTCCTTGGCGGATATAAGGCTATTCAATCTTTCTACCTGAGCTTGACTTAACTTTGGTAGACGGAATCTATCAAGAAAATTGTCCAATTTTATGGCATATAGGCTTTTGTAGTACAACCTAATGAATTTCTTTAGTGTCTGTAGTTATGTCCCTTTTTTCATTTCTGATTTTGCTGATTTGGATAGTTTTTTTTCTGCCTTTTAGTTAGTTTGGCTAAGGCCTTGTCTATCTTGTTGATTTTCTCAAAGAACCAGCTCTTGGTTTCATTGATTCTTTGAGTAGTTTTATTTGTTTCTAATTGATTGATTTCAGCCCTAATTTTTATTATTTCCAGCCATCTGTTCCTTTTGGGTGTATCTGCTTTTTTTTCTAGGGCTTTCAGTTGGGCCATTAAGTTGTTTGTATGAGATGTTACAAATTTCTTCTTGAAGGCACTTAGTGCTATAAATTTTCCTCTGAGCACTGCTTTCATTGTGTCCCATAAATTAGAGTATGTTGTACCTTCATTTTCATTGAATTCAAGGAAGTCTTTAATTTCTTTCTTTATTTCTTCCTTAATCCATCTGTCATTGAGTGGCAAGTTTTTCAGTTTCCATGTGTGTGTAGGCTTTATGTTTTTTCTATTGTTATTGAGGTCCAACTTTATTCCTGGTGATCAGATAGGATACAGGGGATAATTCCAATCTTCTTGTGTCTGTTAAGTCTTGCTTTGTGACCAACTATATGGTTTATTTTGGAGAAGGTTCCATGAGATGCTGAAAAGAAGGTATACTCTTTTGAGTTTTGGTGAAAAGTTCTGTAGACATCTATTAGGGCCATTTGAATTAGGGCCTCTGTAAGGGCCTTTATTTCCCTATTTTATTTCTATCTAGATGAGCTGTCATTTCATGAGATTTGGGTGTTATGTCTCCCACTATTAAGGTGTTTGAATCGATGTGTGATTTAAGTTTTAATAATGTTGCCTTTACAAATGTAGGTGCTCTTTTATTTTGGGCCTAGATGTTCAGAATTGTGATTGTCTTCTTGGTGGATTTTTCCTCTGATGAGAATGAAATGAACCTTCCCATCTTTTTTGATTAATTTTGGTTGAAAGTTTGTTTTATTAGATATTAGGATAGCTACCCCAGCTTGTTTTCTGTGTCCACTTGCTTGAAAAACATTTTTCCAGCCCTTTACTCTGAAGTAGTATTTATCTTTGTTGCAAAGGTGCATTTCTTGGATACAGCAGAATGTTGGATCCTGTTTCCAAAGCCATTCTGTTAGTCTCTGTCTGTTTATTGGAGACTTGAGTCCACTGATGTTGATATATAATAGTGACCAATGAACATTAGTTCCTTTAATTGTGGAGTCGGTAGTCTTATGGTGATTCATTGCTTGTTTTCTTTTAATTTTTGTAGGGTCATTATCTGTATCCTATGTTTTCTTGGATATAGTTTTTTCGTTGTATTGGAGTTTTCTTTCTAGTATCTTCTGTAGGGCTGTTTTGCTGTGTAGAAATTGCTTAAATTTAGTTTTATCATGTAATATATTGTTTTCTCCATATATATTGATTGAAAGCTTTGCTGGGTATATTATTTTGGGTTGGAATTTATGGTCTCCTAAAGTCTGCATCACCTCTGCCCAGGCTCTTCTGGCTTTCATAGTTTCTGATGAGAAGTCCAGTGTGATTCTGATAGGTTTACCTTTTAATGTTTCTTGGCCTTCTTCCCTTGCTGCTTTTAATATCTTTTCTTTGTTCTGTACATTTACTGTTTTCCAATAATGTGATATGAGGATTTTCTTTTCTGGTCTAGTCTGTTTGGTGTTCTATAGGTCTCTTGTATGTTTATGGACATCTCTTTCTAAAAGTTGGGAAATTTTCTTCTATGATTTTCTTCAAGATATTTTCTGGTCCTTGGAGACTTGAATCTTCTTTTTCATCAATTCCTAATATTTTTTGATTTCGCCTTTTCATGGTGCCTGCTGGGAAGTCTTTTGTAACTACTACTGTGGCTTGGCGCTTTGTGCCCCTGAGCGGTTTTGCAGGACTGCTGGAATTTGGTTGGTGCACAGCCACTGAAGAACTGAGCAGCTCATACAGTCAGGCTCTGTGGAGTTGGTAAGGTCGGCTGCTCAAATGGGTGAGACCCAGGCCAGATTATGCTGCGGATTTTGGGCTCAGGACGCTGGTGATGCTGGCTGTTGAGGCTAAAGTGCTAGTATCCCTGCCTCTGCTGTTTTGGTTTTTAGGCAGCAAGATCTGATCCACTGGCACTGTGGCTCTGCTCCTCTGAGGGGGAGGGAGGCCCGAAAAAGGAAAGTTCCCCTCTTTGCTCAGAGTCCTCTGAGTCTGTGTCTGACCTGAGTCAAAAAGTTCTCCACTCCTGTGATGATCCTCCCTCCTTCAAGGAGCCACAATGTCAATTTTCTGATTTCAGTTGCCCCTCCACTCACCAATTTCACAGTTTCAAATCCCCTGCCTTTCAGAAACAGCGCGCCCTGATCGCTGCCATCTTGGGTCACCCCCCCACACACACACACACACACAAACAGCAGTGTCTACATTCTTATGGATTA
>NW_026596166.1:12898002-12927368 GCF_907164565.1 Psammomys obesus | reverse complement strand
GTGTGTGTGTGTGTATGTTTGTCTGCATGGATAGAATTAATACAGAGAATAGAAAACACGTAAAAAGTTAAGAAGTACTAAATATAAGTAAATTGGGTATTCTCATTCATTGTATTATCTTTCATAATTGGGAAATTCGGATTAATAGGGGAATTGTTGAGAATGCATCAGTGAGTAAATTGACACAAATAACATCGTTAACATCCTCACATCTTTGTGTAGTAGTAATACGTTCTGAAATACTCTGTTTTTCTGTAGTGAGGATGGATGACAAAATGCTTTGAATACTGAACGTACTTTGAACGCTGGTAGGAATTTATCTGTTCATAATAGTTAACTCTTAATTGAAAGAGCAAGAACTAAATAAATCCAACCTTTGACAAAACTGAAAGAATTAGAATCATTGATTCCCTAGTTGTATTATTCCGAAAACATTTTATTATCTACTCTTTCGGTTTTGAGAAATACATTAAAAATCTCATCATTTCTTGTGTGTTTTAGGAATTTATTAAATCTATCATTTGTGTATTAAATTTTGAAGCTACTGTAAGCCAGAACATGATACTAGATATATATTTTTGGATCAGCTACTGTCATGTATAACCTTTCTAGTTTCCTTCTCCAAGCTTCATGCTTTCAGCTCTAAAATTAATATAATATAATCTGTAAGTATTTAGGCACCTGCTCCTGGGTTGCCTAGCAAACTATGATGCCATCATGTGTCAGCCAGCCAGGTGGCCACACCTGGAAGGCTTGGTTACCTTGCCCCTTAGAAGGAACAACCCTACACATGCTCTCTCTTTTGCTCTCTTGGCCTTTTGCCCTCTCTTGCCTTCTTGACTTCTCTCCTTTCTCTGTCTGGGCACCCCTCTCTCTTTCCCTCCATCATGTCTGACTCTCCCTTCTCTCCATCTAATAAATCTCTTTCATATAAAGTCTGTTGTGTGCCTCATAATTCATTAACTGTCCCCATCATTACCTCCATCTTATGAGGTTCAGTATTTTAAAAGTTTATGTTTATACAAAGTACAGTATTTAATACACACCTTCTAAACATTATTACAATATCAGAAGTTACATGTATATATAGTACTTAGAATGTTTCCATTTCAGATTTGTACTATTCATATATAGCTTCTGTATTAGTCTGTTTCCTTTTTATTAAGGAGAACACCACATATGTGTATATAACAAAAACAAACAAACAATCAAACTATGTTTTTCTTAGTCTGATTCAAGGTTAGTGACAGATTTCTTTTGGGGTTTTTTTCTGAGGTGGTGTAGATGACAAGAGAAACAGAAATATGTTTCAAGTCTACTTCTCTTTCTCTTCCCCACCATAAAACTACTGTTTTTGTTGTTGGTATTGTCATGTTTTTAATAACATTGGCTTTACTCCCATAGGTTTATCTACTCCCAATCATGTTTCAATGGTTTCATCTCTAACTTCTGTTGTCAGATTCCAATGTCCCCACTCACTGCCCCCACCCCTGACCCAAACTTTACCCCTCCATCCCATCCTGCATTCTTACTTCCTAACTATGAGGATTTAAGTTCAACCTGAATTTCAGGGAAGGAAAGCATATTCAAATGGTATCGTGAATGCTTTACACTGTCACAGTATCAGGATATTAAGTGACTGACCATTTACTTGTAACACATACCCATTTCTAAATACTCAAATTTGCTATTTTGTGTGAAACACAATTTCATCCAAAGGCTACTTACAAAACACATAGCTTTCCCTTTTTTTTTTTTTTTTTTTTACTAGTCTTGATCACACAAGTCTCAGATTACACTGAAATTGGACAAAAACCAAATAATGGACACTAGAAAGAAGGCTTTTGAAATCTTTGAAAAGTAGTTAATTAAGGTAGAATGAACCTAGGGAGTTGGAAGTGCCCTGTTAACTTGGCAAAAGGCTGAATATTTCTCATGCCCAGGAGGGCTCTTTCAGGGCTTTCCTTTTTATGCAGCCACATGCTGAGAACAATTACAGTCCTTCCCAGCATTAGCAGAAAACCTACTTGAGCTGAAGAGTGACTCATTAGCTGGTACTGGCTCCTGGATATGCCCTGGTACTCTTACCTGAATGCAAATTCCTTTTTTCTTTTCTTTCTCTTTAAATTAAAAACAAACAAACAAACAAAGGAAAAAAATTCTAGTCTTTTCTCCTCAATAACAAATTCAAAATACTATCTCAATTTGGAGATTTCTTTAATGCCTTCTGTACAATAAATTATTTAACATATGCAGTCTATACCTGAACTTATGTATACATACATGCACATATTATATGTTTCACTGTTTGATGTACTTCCTAATTTTAAAGAGATATGCTTATGTGCATGCAATTGTTATAGGATGAGAATCTAGCTCTTTAATTAATCATAAAAGTCAATAGTAAAGAATTGCCAATGGAGTCACACTGAGTAAGTACATTAACCACATACCAGGGCAGATGTGTTATGCTCTGGAGTAGTTGGCCTAGGGAAAATGGTTAGAGTAAATGCTTTAAGTAAAATACAGAGTTGTTTATTGATCAGTTTAGATGATTTAATTTCGGTTAAATTTGGGTATGACATATGAATCTAGAAATTATGCAATTCTTTTAAGTTACCTAATTTAGTGCAGTAAAGGTTTTGAAGATGTCTTTTCATTATTTTTCTTATTTGCATTGGTATCTGTTGCAAGGGTTTCCTTTCCATCTCTAATTTTATTAATCTGGATGTTTTTATGGATAATTTTGCTAAAGGTTTGCAAATTTTGTTTATCTTTTTAAAGAATCATCCTGTTGTATTCATTAACTTTTTTCCCCATTGTTGGGGTGGCTATGTATTTTGTGGCTATAAAAAAGTGTGTTCTTAATTGTTATCTGAAACCACCAATGCGTGGCTATCAGTATGTGTAAATGTTATTTTCTCACTTTCTCACTTGCTTTTAAAAGTAAGGCAAACTGCCTTGGGGAACATGACATTCCCCAACCTCCTATTAGAGTAAGGAATGTGGCTTTTTATGTAATAAAGAGCTGGAGGCTGGAGCTGTGACAGGAAGTACCAGTGCTGGGTAGGAAGTATGGGAGAGACTTCCAGGCATGGAACAAGCAGACAGGGATAGTGGCAGAGAGAGCCAGAAGGGAGATAGAACTGAGGTAGGCAGTGAGAAGTGCAGTGGAAGAACAGAGTGCTGGAGAAGATGAGTTACCTTAGTAGCTAACTCACAGACTGCCCCAGCAAAAGGCCAACAACCTTAAACTACATAGATATCTCCATGTCCTTATTAATAAAGCTCAAGGAGGATCCACTAAATCCACATAATAGACAATTATTATTATCTGCACTGATTTTGATTATTCATATCTACTGTCTTAGAGTTCGGCTTTAATGAAACTATGTGCTTGTTTTTTCATGGCCTTAATGAAACTATTTATTTAAGATTTATCAAAAATTTTTATGTAAGTACTTAGGGCTCTGAACTTTGTTATTAAGTTTGTCTTCATTCATCCCACAGATTTTTATGTTTTCATTTTTATTCAACTTTATATTGTATTTATTTATTGTTATTCAGTGACTCCATGAGTTTGTGTAACTTCTGTAGTTTCTATACTTTCCTATATTTTCTGGGGCTTGCTTTTTATTCTCCTATGTGATCAATTTAGTAGAGAGTTTCATGGGCTGTTGAGAATAGTGTATATTCATTATTATTCCGATGGAATGCTTTGTAGATGTCCATTAGATTCATTTGATTTATGATGCTATTTAACTTTAATGTTTTCTCTTTTTATCTTTCTTCAGCTGACATTCTTACTGGTGAGAATGGGTTTTTGAGGTCATCCAATATCATTGTGTGGATATTAAAATGTATCAGTTTGTTCTGTGAGATGAGCCCTTCCGTATTTGATATATGTGTGGGGGTTAGTTTTATATCAATGTAACATAGCCAATGTCTTTTGTGAAGAAGGGCTGCTCAATTGAGAAAATACTCTTACTGAATTGGCCTGGGGGCAACCCTGTGATGCATTTTCTTTATGGTTAATGTGGGATGGGCGTGGTCTTTGTGGACCCTGCCACATCTTGGTTGTTGGTCCTGGATGCTCTTAGAAAGTAGGCTGAGTGACCCCTAGAGAATACCAATTAACAGAAATCTGCTATGAGCTCTGTATCATTGTCTCTAGGGTCCTGCCTTGGGTGCGTTCTATGACTTCCTTGGATAATAGACTACAGGTTATAAGGTGAAATAAACTTGTTGCTTCCCAAGCTGATTTTGATCATGGTGTTTTTTGACAGTTATAGAAACCCTAACTAAAACAAAACATGTGTATTTAGAATTGAAGGGCACTCCTGATGAAGTTTTTGTTGATGAGTATGAATTGCCTCCTTCATCTTGTCTGTTTTGGGTCTGAAGTCTAGTTGGTATTATATTACAGTACTGTTGACTGCTTCTTTCTTAATTTCAATTGCTTAGAAAACCTTTTTCCATTTTTCTACCACAAGATCTATCTGTATAATTGAGTTACATTTCCAGGAGACAACAAAAGAAGCATCCTATCTTTTAATCCAATCTGTTGGTCTGTTTGTGATTTATTCTATAATTAAGATTATTAGTGATTAAAGTTAAGATTCAAAGATTTGTATGAAATTCATGCAGTTTTGTTTATTTGGTTAATTCTTCTTGATCGGTTATTCATGTCCTGTAGTCTCTTTGCTGTGTTTATTCTTAATGGTAATAAATTGTTTTGGTAGGACTTTTTATCATGAAGAAAAATTTTCCTTCAATTTCAGTGGACAATTTTGCTGAATATAAAGTTTGGCTTGATTGTTGTAATCTTTCAGTATTTGTAATCTGTCATTTCAGGCTTTTGGATTTAAATGTTTCTTTAGAATAACTTTTATGATGGGCCTGCATTTATAAGTGGCTTGAGCCTTCTCTTTTGCTATTTTTAATATTCTATTTTCTGTGTTTTAGTTTTTTTGAAAGATTGTGTTATTATTTTAAGATTTATTTATGTGTATGAGTGCTCTATTTGCATGAATGCATGGAGCACAGGAGAAGGCACGAGATCCCATTACAGATGGCTGTGAGCCACCATGTGGTTGCTGGGAATTGAACTCAGAACCTCTGGAAAAGCAGTCAGTGCTCTAAATTGCTAAGTCATCTCTCTGTGTTTCAGATATTTAACTTTCTATGTCATAGGCAGTTTCTTTTGTCCTCCACATTTTTGGTGTTCTGTACGCTTCATGTACCTGACTGGTCATGGTTTCCTCCTGATTTAAGAAACTTTCTTGATTTCATTTCTTGCATTCCCAGTTCATTCACTATGTGCCTTATAGATGTATATTAATATAATTGAGTGAAAAAGCAAGTTTTCTCTCTATCTCTCAGTTTATTTGTCATCTTTATATCATCTGTCTTAATCAGAGGGGCAAAATTTGGTGCTTGGACATATAATTATTTCTAGACCATTAGGCTGACTTTTACAGCCGCAGCCTGGATGTCTTCACATCCAGGAGTCTGAAGAATTTGGAAACAAGTAGCTTCCCCAGAACAAGTTCAGAAAGACACAGAACAAGGAAGGTGAAGGATGAATGCTCAGTCTGAAGCAGCAGCCCTGGCACTTTGTGGAAACGAACTGTTTAAGGCTAGGTGTGCATGACTGAAAACTCGTAGTCTGGTGTCTACACACAAAGTGAGGCAGCAAACAAGGCCCTCAATTGAGAACTGATCTAATGAGTATGAGTGAGTGTCTGGCTTCTGTTTTTTCTTTCCATTTGGTCTCCTAGTTATTATAAGTAATTATGTACATTCAGACCACGTTTTCTCCACTAATGTCATTGACCCAAGTGTTAATTATCCATGGAAAAGCACTACAGACACACCTAATGTTTGCTTTGTTCATTTGTGTTCATTAGCAAGGTTGATAAGATGACTAATCACATTCTCCATCCATCCCTCCCTCCCTCCTTCCATCCATTCATCAATCCACCCATACATTTATCCATCTACCCACCAAGCCATACGTTCATCCATCTTTCCATCTATCATTTTATCCATCATCCATCTATCCATCCATTCTCCCATTCATCTATTTAAACTATCTATGCATGTATCTTTTATTGTCAATCAAGTAAGAAAGTAAAAAAGTAACCATGTATATTCTAAGTGTATATCTTACACAGTTTGTCAAAGTGCCATTTCCCAAGTCCACATGCGAACAATATTCAAACTTAAAAAAAAAATGCTTCATACTTCCTTGCAAGTATCCTGAGCTGTAGCAAAAGATTGTTTGCTATATGTCCGGGGAAATATTGAAGTTTTCCTATAAATAATATTTTATGTCCTAAATTTGTGAGAAAATAATTTATGGTATGTATATAAATTTTCCTGGATTTATAAGACATATACTATGCGCATTATTCCCCAGAACAATCTACCTTTATGGTTATGTTTATTATTGTTACAGTTAATACATATTTTGTTATTGTGTATATTAACTGAAATGTATGCACACTACAGATTATTTCTAAAAAATAGCATGTATTAAACATGTTAAAAGAATAGAGATAAAATATTTGTTATGTTAGGTATTTTAAATCCAAACAAAAATAATGGAAGCCTCCTATTCTTTTTCATTAATTAATTTATTTTTATTTTTTATTTATTTTAATTTTTACTAATTACAAAAAAAAGAAATCTTGGAAATGTAAATTTCAATAAGTCAAATAAAAAAACAGTGCAAACATCACTAGTTAAGTAGAACAGAATTTTAGAACTTGAAGAAAAACCTAATAAATTAAAACATTCAGATGGAAATGAGGAAAAATTATGACTAGATCACTAAAGACTTTAACAGAAACTCTGCCTGTTGTGGATGTATATAAAGGGCAAGGATACAGACTGAACATAAAGGAATCTATTTAGAAAAACTATTACAACATTTTTTCCACATTTTAGGAAAATGAGTGTATCTCCAAAATAAAAGGAGTCAGAACCCAAATAAATGTGACCAGAAAAAAGAATATCCCCTGTCATATTATAACTAAAATGTTACCCATATATAAAAAAGAGCAAAGAATTTTACTGAGATAGAAACACAAATGAAGTACAATAAAAGTTCTGTAAGGTCCACAATTACAAGAGCAAGAATGGCAAGAATAAATAATATAAGCGAACAGTTTTAATAGTGCTAAAACAGAAAGAGACAAAATTGACAAATGGTGAGCATTTGCTGATTAAATTAAGAAAATAAAATTCAACTGACTTTTTTCTCCTCTGCGTGAATGATCAATTTAAAATATTGTTTGCCATGTTGGATTTGTAGTTAGGAATTTTAATTTATGCTTCTTTTAAAAAGACTATCTATCATTGAATCCTTAAAGACAACTTTGCTGGATATAATGTTTTCCAGTGGTATTTATGTTCTTTCAGGGCTTGAAATACAACCTTCTGCAATTTTTTTCCACCTTTTGTTTTCTGAATCCTATTACAAGAGTAGATATTCAAAAGAGTATTGAAAAAGAACTGAACAATAGAAAAAAATCAAAGCAACCTGAACTAGTCCACAGTTTATCATTATAAAAATCAATATACATCTTCACAGCTCTCCAAATAAATAACCTGATTAGATTAAGAGAACCTATTCCAACTCTTTTTTTTTTAATTTTATTTTTTTCTTATCAGTTACATTTTATTAACTCTGTATCCCAGGTCTGTCCCGATCCCTATTTCCCTTTCAGTCCCTCCCTCCCTCCCTCATCTCCACCTTGCACCTTGCCAAGTCCACTAATAGGGGGGAACTCCTCCCCATTCATCTGATCCTGTTTTATCAGGTATCTTCAGGACTGGCTGCAAAGCTCTCCTCTGTAGCCTAACAGGACTGCTCCTCCCTTGGGGGGTGGGGAGGCCAAAGAGCCAGTCATTGAGTTCCTGTTAGAAATAGTCCTTGTTCCCCTCACTATGGGAAACCAATTGGTTACTGAGCTACCACAGGCAACATCTGAGTAGAGGTTCTAGGTTACATTCATACATGGTCCTTGGTTGCGTGTCAGTCTCAGTAAAGACCCTGTGCCCAGATATATTTGGTCCTTGTGGAGCTCCTATCCTTTCCTCATCAGACTAACTCCCCTTCTTTCTTATGATTCCCTGTACTCTGCCAAAGGTTTGGTCATGAGTCTTTGCTTTGAAAACACTGCTAGTTAGAGTCTTTCAAATGCGCTCAGTAGACTCCTGTCATATGTTCAATACGCATGCCATCTGTCTTTCTAAACGAAGATTGATAATCTTACCCCATGTCCGCTCTCTTGATTATCTTTTTTAGGTGTGTAGATTTCATTATGTTTATCATATCTTATAGGTCTATATAAGGGAGTATATACAGTGTTTGTCTTTCTCCTTCTGGGATATTTCACTCAGGATGATCTTTTCTAGATCCCACCATTTGCCTGCAAATTTCATGATTTCCTCCTTTTTGATTGCTGAGTAGTCTTCCATTGTGTAAAAATACCACAATTTCTGTACCCATTCCTCTGTTGATGGACATCTGGGTTGTTTCCAGGTTCTGTCTATTAAAAATAATGCTGCTATAAACATGGTTGAGCAAATATCCCTTTTGTGTACTTGAGCAAACTTTGGGTATATACCTAGCAGTGGTATAGCTGGGTCTTGAGGAAGCACTATTCCTAATTGTCTTAGAAAGAGCCAGATAGATTTCCAGAGTGGTTGTACCAGTTTACATTCCCACCAGCAATGGAGGAGGGTTCCCCTTTCTCCACAACTCTCCAGCATGTGTTGTCCCTTGAGTTTTTCATCTTAGCCATTCTGATGGGTGTAAGGTGATATCTCAGGGTCGTTTTGATTTGCATTTCCCTGATGGCTAATGAGGATGAGCATTTCTTTAAATGTTTCCCTGCCATTTGATATTCCTCTGTTGAGAATTCTCTGTTTAGCTCTGTTCCCCATTTTTTAATTGGATTACTTGGTTTGCTGCTTTTCAGCTTCTTTAATTCTTTGTATATACTGGATATGAGTCCTCTGTCCGATAAAGGGTTAGTGAAGATTCTTTCCCAATCTGTAGGCAGGCGTTTTGTTTTGATGACAGTGTCCTTTGCTTTACAGAAGCTTTTCAGTTTCATGAGGTCCCATTTATGGATTGTTGCTCTTAGAGCCTGTGCTGTTGGTGTTCTGTTCAGGAAGTTGTCTCCTGTGCCAACGAGTTCTAGGCTGTTCCCCACTTTTTCTTCTAACAGATTTAGAGTATCTGGTTTTATGTTGAGGTCTTTGATCCACTTGGACTTTAGTTTTGTGCAGGGTGATAAACATAGATCTATTTTCATTTTTCTGCATGTGGACATCCAGTTGGACCAGCACCATTTGTTGAAGATGCTGTCTTTTTTCCATTGAATGGTTTTGGCTGCTTTGTCAAAAATTGAGTATTCATAGGTGTGTGGGTTTATTCCTGGGTCTTCTATGTGGTTCCATTGATCCTCCTTTCTTTTTTTGTGCCAATGCAGTTTTTATTACTATTGCTCTGTAGTACAACTTGAGATCGGGGATAGAGATACCTCCAGATGATCTGTTGTTGTACAGGATTGTTTTGGAGATTCTGGGTTTTTTGTTTCTCCATATGAAGCTGAGAATCTTTTTTTCAAGGTCTGTAAAGAACTGAGTTGGTATTTTGATGGGAATTGCATTGAATCTGTAGATTGCTTTTGGCAGGATGGCCATTTTCACAATGTTAATCCTACCAATCCATGAGCATGGGAGATCTTTCCATCTTCTGAGATTTTCTTCAATTTCTTTCTTCAGAGACTTGAAGTTTTTTTCAAAGAGGTCTTTCACTTGCTTGGTTAGTGTCACCCCAAGATACTTTATGTTATTAGTGGCTATTGTGAAGGGTGTTGTTTCCCTAATTTCTTTCTCGGCTCTTTTGTCTTTGGTATACAGGAGGGCTTCTGATTTTTTTGAGTTGATTTTGTATCCTGCCACTTTGCTGACGGTGTTTATCAACTGGAGGAGTTCTCTGGTTGAATTTTTGGGGTCACTCATATATACTATCATATCATCTGCAAATAGTGACACTTTGACCTCTTCCTATCCAATTTGTATCCCCTTGATCTCCTTTAGTTTTCCTATTGCTCTGGCTAGGACTTCAAGTACTATGTTGAAGAGGTAGGGAGAGAGTGGGCGGCCTTATCTTGTCCCTGATTTCAGTGGGATTGATTTAAGTTTCTCTCCATTGAGTTTGATGTTGGCTATAGGCTTGCTGTATATTGCCTTTACTATGTTTAGATATGTGCCTTGTATTCCTGATCTCTCCAAGACTTTAAACATGAATGGGTGTTGGACTTTTTCAAATGCTTTTTCAGCATCTAAGGAGATGATCATGTGGTTTTTCTCCTTCAGTTTGTTTATGTGATGGATTACATTGATGGATTTCCGTATGTTGAACCACCCTTGCATGCCTGGGATGAAGCCTACTTGGTCGTGGTGGATGATATCTTTGATGTGTTCTTGGATTCTGTTTGCAAGTATTTTATTAAGTATTTTTGCGTCAACGTTCATAACAGAGATAGGTCTGAAGTTCTCTTTTTTTGTTGGGTCTTTGTGTGGTTTAGGTATCAGGGTGACTATTGCTTCATAGAATGAGTTTGGTAATGTACCTTCTGTTTCTATTTTGTGGACTAGATTGAGGAGAATTGGTGTGAGCACTTCTTTGAAGGTCTGGTAGAATTCTGCGCTGAAACCATCTGGCTCAGGGCTTTTTTTTGGAGGGGAGACTGTGAATGACTGCTTCAATTTCCTTAGGGGATATAGGGCTGTTCAGTCTTTCTACCTGATCTTGACTTAATGTTGGAAGATGGAATCTATGAAGAAAATTGTCCATTTCATTTAGGTTTTCAAATTTTGTGGCATATAGGCTTTTGTAGAATGACCTAATGATTGTTTGAATTTCCTCAGTCTCTGTAGTTATGTCACCCTTTTCATCTCTGAGTTTGTTGATTTGGATACATTCTCTCTGCTTTTTAGTTAGTTTGGCTAAGGGTTTGTCTATCTTGTTGATTTTCTCAAAGAACCAGCTTTTTGTTTCATTGATTCTTTGAATAGTTTTATTTTTTTCTAATTGATTGATTTCAGCCCTGAGTTTGATTATTTCCATCCTTCTGCTTCTCTTGAGTGTATCTGCTTTTTTCTTTTCTAGGTTTTTCAGTTGGGCCATTAAGTTGTTTGTATGTGATGTTACAAATTTCTTCTTGCAGGCACTTAGTGCTATAAATTTTCCCCTGAGCACTGCTTTCAATGTGTCCCATAAATTTGGGTATGTTGTGCCTTCATTTTCATTGAATTCTAGGAAGTCTTTAATTTCTTTATTTCTTCCTTAACCCAGCTGTCGTTGAGTAACAAGTTGTTCAGTTTCCATGTGCGTGTAGGCTGTTTGTTATTTCTGTTGTTGTTGATGTCCAGTTTAAGTCCATGGTGGTCAGATAGAATACAAGGGATTATTTCAATCTTATTGTATCTGTTGAGGCTTTCTTTATGACCAACTATATGGTCTATTTTGGAGAAGGTTCCATGTGGTGCTGAAAAGAAGGTATACTCTTTTGAGTTTGAATGAAAAGATCTGTAGACATCTATTAGGTCCATTTGATTTAGGGTCTCTGTAAGTGTTTTTATTTCCCTATTTGTTTTCTGTCTAGTTGATCTGTCCCTTGGTGACAGTGGAGTGTTGAAGTCTCCCACTATTAGGGTTTTAGGATCAATGTGTGATTTAAGCTTTAATATTGTTTCATTTACGAATGTAGGTGCTCTTGTATTTGGGGCATAGATTTTCAAAATTGTGATGTCCTCTTGGTGGATTTTTCCTTTGATGAGAATATAGTGGCTGT
This sequence comes from Psammomys obesus, assembly GCF_907164565.1. NCBI lineage: Eukaryota > Metazoa > Chordata > Mammalia > Rodentia > Muridae > Psammomys > Psammomys obesus. The sequence goes on along the minus strand of NW_026596166.1, from coordinate 12,915,489 downwards.
ACTTATCTTTTTTGATTAACTTGGGTCGAAAGTCTAATTTATTAGATATTAGGATGGCTACTCCCGCTTGTTTTCTGGGACCATTTGCTTGAAAGACATTTTTCCAACCCTTTACTCTGAGGTAGTGTTTATCTTTGTTGCATAGGTATGTTTCTTGGATGCAACAGAATGATGGATCCTGTTTCCGCAACCATTCTGTTAGTCTCTGTCTTTTAATTGGGGAGTTGAGTCCGTTGATGTTGATAGAAACTAGTTACCAATAATTGTTACTTACTTTAGATGTGGTGTTGGTGGTTTCACTGAGTTTCATTGCTTCTCTTATTTTGGTTTTTTTGTTGTTGTTGTTGTTGTTGTGTAGTTATCTATTTCCTCTGTTTCCTTCGATGTAGTTGTTTTCTTTGGTTTGGAGTTTCCCTTCTAGTAACTTCTGTAGAGCTGGGTTACTATGTAGATATTGTTTAAATTTGGTTTTGTCTTGGAATATCTTGAATTCGACGTCTATGTTGATTGAAAGTTTTGCTGGGTATAGTAGTCTGGGTTGGAATCTGTGGTCCCTTAAGGACTGTATGATTTCTGTCCAGGCCCTTCTGGCTTTCATAGTTTCTGTTGAGAAATCTGGTGTGATTCTGATAGGTCTACCTTCATATGTTACTTGGCCTTTTTCCCTTGCCGCTTTTAGAATTTTTTCTTTGTTTTGTAGGTTCAGTGTTTTGACTATGATGTGACGTGAAGAATTTCTTTTCTGGTCTAGTCTACTTGGTGTTCTGTAAGCCTCTTGTATGTTTATGGCCATCTCCTTCTTTAAGTTGGGAAAGTTTTCTTCTATAATTTTCTTGAAAATATTTTCCGGACCTCTGAGCCTGATGTCTTCTTTTTCTTCTACTCCTATTATTCTTAAGTTTTGTCTTTTCATGGTGTCCTTGATTTCTTGGATGTTTTGTGTTTGGAACTTTTCTGATTTTATTTTTTCTTTGAGAGACGTGTCAATTTCTGCAAGTGTATCTTCGGCTCCTGAGATTCTTTCTTCCATCTCTGTTATTCTGTTGGCGATGCTTACCTTTGTAGTGCCTGATCTTTTCTCTATGTTCTCCAGCTCCTGGTTTTTCTCTATTTGTGTTTTCTTTATTGATTCTAATTCTGTTTTCATGTCTTGCACCATTTCCTTCATCTGTTTGAATGTGGACTCCTGCTTTTCAATGATAGCTTCTATTTTTTTGTCCGTTTCCTCTCTATGTATCACTAATTGTGCCTCTACTTCTTTGGGTATAATTGCCTGTATTTCTATGAGAGCTTTGTATATTTCTTCTTTATTTGCCTTCATTTGTGTGGACATTTCTTTGAGAGCTTTGTGCATTTCTTCTCTGTTTGCCTCAATTTTCATGGTCATTTCTCTGAGAGCACGATTTGTTTCCACTTGGTTAGTCTCGATTTCTTTGGTTATTTCTCTGAGGGCTTTGTTCATTTCATCTTTATGGGCCTCTAATAGCTGGAGAAACATAGTTTTGAGGTCGCTTTCTTGTATATCTAGTGAATTGAAGTGTCCATTTTTTTGTGGGGTTGCTGGTGAGGTCATTATGTCCTGATTTTTGTTGGGAGTGTTCTTACGTCTGCTTCTATCTATCTGGTTATTTATAATTCTCACTGGTTGTTCCTCGAGATTGTAGTTTGGGCTATGATCCTCTCTTTCTGTTTTCTGGACTGCTTTTTCAGGAAGATGAGAGAGGTTCACTGCTTTGGAAGTGTGCACTGTGTTTTCAGTTTTGCCTAAGTAAGGAATGTGACGCTGGTGCTATTCGCGTGTGCTTTTAGAGGGCGCAGCGTGCATGCGCGGATTCTCTGATTATTGCAGTGGCCTGCAAGCCACTATTACGCAGTTCTGACTGAGATCCAGGGATTGTTTCCCTGGATTACTCTGGTGGACCCGCAAGGCAGAGGCTTCAATTATGGGGTCGCTATCCCAAGAATCCCTATGATGCCCACACTAGGGGTGTGGGTAGCAGGGATCTCGTCTGGTTGCTTCTGTGGAGAGGCCCTGGGTCTGGGGCAATCTCTCCCTAGAAGGCTCACTCACTCTCTTGCAGGACCAGTTGGAATGCACAGGGGTTCTCCTTGCTCTCTACTCTCTGTTTTGGTCCTGCTTCGGAAGTGCATGAGTAGGCTAACATTCAGCTCTGTGACACTGTGGCCGCAGGACTCGGTGTCCACCTTTCCTGTTTGCTGCCTCTTTGTCCTTTCCCTCTGCCAGGAGGGGTTATGTTGACTGGTCCCTGGGTGGCTCGGGAAAGAGTTAGGCTGAGTGTACTCAATCCCAGATCCCGGGCCCAGATCTCTCTGCCAGAAGCAGCCTAGCGGTAGAATCTATGTTTGTTGATCCCAAGAGAGTACCCGGTAAGGATGAGTGTCCTCAGATCCAGAGCTTGGGTTTCTCTGCTAGGGGCCGCTGGGTGAGCTGGAGAGAGGGTGCTGTGTCCTTGGCAGGCTGCCTCTCTGTCCTTCCCCTCTGACCTTTCCCTCTGCTAGGGCAAGCTTATGGAGGTGCTCTCAGGGGAGTGCCAGCAGGGGTTGGGGCTTCTCAGTCAGATCCTGAGACCTGAGCTGGAGTTTCTCTGCCAGGGGTCGGGGTGGGGTGGGGCGCCGGTGATAGAACTTGCTGCTAGACCTTATTGTGCTGGACCCAGGAGAATCTCAGGACGTGTAGAATGACCACAGTCCCAGATCTTGAGCTGTAGTTTGTTTGCTAGGAGTGGCCTGCAGCACTGGAGTTCCGGCACTGTGAAGCTGCTGTGCGCCTCTTTATCCTTCTGCTCCACCGCGGCAGGGTTATGGAGGCGTTTGGGGGAGTGCCCGAAAGGATTGGGTTTTCTCAGCCCCGATCTCGGGTTGGGGTACAGACAATGTGGTCTGTGGCAGATTCTGCTGGATGCCTCCTGCCTCCTCTGAAGAGGGAGTAGGGATTTTGAGCTGGGCGCGCAGCTGCTCAGCTGCAATCTGTGCACGGTGGGAGCTCAATTGTGATGGCAGCGGGTACCTGGGGTCCGAGAGACCTTCCAGGGAAAGACTGGGTGACCCTTGACCAGTCTGGCAACTTTGCTTCCCCGTGGGTTTTTTTTGCGACTGGGACTCTCAGCCTCAGGCCCCCTTGTGCCCACCAATCAGCCTGGGAAACTGATCGGGACAAGCAGGCTTGTGGCACCAGCCCGGAGACCCAAACCTTGCGTTAGCTGGGTTCTCTTCCGGGTTCTGGCTGGGTAGCCGAGAGTGGACCCGACCGCTTCCCACGCCATGGGAGCCTCCCCTCACCTGGGAAACATGATCGATCGCTGTTGTTTTAGGGTCCAGAGTTCAGTCTCCTGGTTGCTGCATGGAGTGTGTTGTCCCGCTTCTCAGACACGGTGTTCTCCTGGTGCCGCCATCTTGGCCCCTAATTTATTTTTATTAATTACAGTTTATTCAGTTTGTGTCCCAGCTATATCTCCCTCCCTCATCAACTGCCAGTCCCACCCTTCCTCCCTCATCTCCTCCTATGCCCTACCCAAGGCCACTGATAGGGGAAGTCCTCCTCCCTTCTGACCCTAGCCTATCAGGTCATTGTCTTCCTCTATGGTCTGGTAAGGCTGCTCTCCCATCAGGGGGAGGTGATCCAAGACCCAGCCACTGTTCCCATTACTAGGAAACCCCACTTGGACACTGAGCTACCATGGGCTACCTCTGTGCAGGGGTTCTAAGTTACCACCATGCATGGTCCTTGCTTGGAGTATCAGTCTCAGAAAAGACCCCTTTGTCTAGATTATTGGTTCTGTTGCTCTTCTTATGGAGTTCCTCTCCCCTCTAGGCTTTTCAATCTCCCCCTTCTTTCATAAGATTCCCTGCACTCTGGCAAGCCTCCTATTCTAAAAGTTTCACATGTTCCAAATTTATTTTAAAACATGCTTAATTTTATGGAATTAAGCAACTACAGAAATCACTAAATTAGAAAGAGATAAGAAATATGTCAACTTAACAAGGAACATTTTGTTTTCATATGATATACTTTTTCTCCAACATATCTAAAAATTTGAAATACAAAGAACTAAAAACAAATAAACAAAAGGAAACAAATAAGAAGAATGGAAAAGTAGGGGATTTGAGAAAAGGATGCCACCTTGTCCTTGCTCCATGGTAAACTTCTCTATAATGATGTCACCTTAAGTAATGGTAAAATGAAACCCATGTAGTTATCAGCATTTTACTTACTTGTTTTCTCAAAAAAAAAAAAAATCAGTGGGTTTACTTTTCCTAGAACATAACTTTGCATGATGCTGAAATTAAAGAATGAGAATGTAGTACAATAAGAAATGAGTTAAATTAAAGTTACTCATGTGACTTTTCCTTCCTTCAAAACATTTTGGTTCTTTTCCACGTTAGTCATATATATAAGTAATCTCCCTTACACCAGCAGTGTTCATTCACCACCTCATCGAAAATCTCTTGTAAGTTTCACAGTTTATTACTATTTACAGTGTTTGGTGGTTTCAAAAAGACAAGCATATATAAATGAGTATGTTGTTGAAACTATTTGCAAAAGAGCCAATGAATATTTATTTTTAGAAAGGGTTAATTTTTCTGCTTATGTTCAATCATTTACTTTCTATCACATAAATGAAATTTCATAAAACAGAAGGTTGAGTCTCATATTATACTTCATATTTTTTAAATTATCAATGTGCTATTAGGGTAATGTGAAACATACAAATAAACTGAATAATGACGACTCAATTATACTCCTTTTTCTAATAAAAGAATCTTCAAATCACATACGTATTATTATATGTTTTGCTTGTTTATTTTTTAAGTGGAATTACACTGTAAATATTACAAAACCTCTAAATTTTATGCAGTCAATTTTACTAACTATTTCTAATATATACATTATATATATGTACACTCCAAATATGTATACCTATCAAAGCATGTGTTTGATGATAGTACTAATGAAAAAATGTTGAACATACACAAATACTGGTTTGTATATAATCCCAACTATAAAAGTTGGGCATGTTTTATAAGAAATATTGGAAATTGTTTTTGAATTTTATTTTTGTTTTAATGTTAATATAATTACATCACCCTTCCTGCTATTTTACCTCCAGTAAAATAGCATGTCTCCCCCTCTCTTAAAATGATAACCTTTGATGATTATTATTGATTATTATTGCTACACATACGTATGTTGATACATATATAAATACAACCTTCTCAGTCCATTTTTGTTGTTTTTGTGTGTATGATTTTAGGATTGACCACGTTGTATTAGATAACTCATCGCAGGGCTTATCACTGGGAGAGGCTAATTGCCTATGAATCTTTATCTGGGCTTGGAATTCCCTGATATTTTCCAATTTCTACCTTAGCACCTGTATTGGTATGGTGATTGTTCAGGTCTCATTTACGCTCCCCTTTCTAAGAGAGGCTGTCACACAGAAGGTTTCTTAGTCTTCTGCCTCTTACAGCTTCCACCATTTCTTCCATGACATGCTCTGAAACATATTTGCCGGAGCAGTACTGCAGATATATCCATTAAAGCTCCCCAGCATCCATTGAATTTTTCATTGCGTGCCGCAAAGTTTTCTGTGATGGTCTTCATTTGCTGAAAATAGAAACATCTTTGATGATGGATGATAGCTACACTAACCTAGTGTAGAACAAGCCTTAGAACATAGTTTAGACTTTTCAACCTTTACATAACAGCCAGGTAGCATTCTCTATCTTTAAATCAATACCATAAAAACATTATTTATGTTGTTATTGTTTTAATATTTTTAATATGATATTGCCCAATTGGTAAAGTTCTACTTATGACCTGTAAAAGAATGTTGCGAATATATTGTAGTAAGAAAATATTTTGACATCCATACCAATGATAGACATACATATCACAGCAAGCTGAGTTTGGCAATTATAAAGAAAAGAATATTTTCATATGTTGATACATTGCTTTTAATTACATGTTTAATGACTACACGGGTAGTCCATGCAGAGTCTTAATTATTTTTTTATTTTTCTTGTTTTTATCATTTTTAAAGAATTTTATATGTGTTTAGAGAATATTCATATTCCCCCATCTCCACTTATATCCTTACCCATATAATTTTATGTCCTTTTCATTTCATTTTTTAAAAAACTTTCAGTCCATGAAATGTAGTTTGTGTTGTTTATATAATCTTGGAACCTACACTCCACTGGAGTATAAATTAGAGTGTATGATTTTTAAAGAAAGCTTAATTTTCCTCTTCCACCAGCTATCAGCTATCTATAGCTTCTTTTCTAGTGGTGAAACTCTATGTCGTTCTCCTCTGCCCACATTGGGATTTCTTTAGCTTGACTTTATGAAGTTCTTTTGTCTGATGTTACAACAATTCTGTGTTCATAAAAAACAATGGCCATGCTGTATCCAACAAACACCGTTTCCTTGACATCCAGTGCCTGTGGCTTTTACAGGCTTTCTGCCTTCTCTTTCACAGTTCTTTCTGACACTTGGGAAGTGGGATTGTGATATAAATATCCCTTATGTTTGGGTTTTATACAATCCAATGTTTTCTTTACCTTGACTAGTTGGGGATCTCAGTGTTCATCATCTCTACATCAAAAAGGAGTTTCTCCGGTAAAAGCTGAGTGATCAACTAATTTATTGTATAAACTTCTAGTAGTAAATTTAATACTGTGCCAGTTTATTACATCAGATTCTGCCTTAGGGCCTAGGACCTGTAGAGCCACAGGTTTTGAGTCTCTGATAATGATGCCAGATACAGGTTTCAAGTTGTGGAGCAGGCCTTAAGTAAAATTAGAGGTTACTCCTAGGACATCTGTGCCACATGTCTTACCAGGCTGATCTTAGCTCAACGGTTAACAGATGTCTAAGTTTGATAGTTATTTTCTAGAGTGTGCATAGTACCTTTCATCTCTGTGCAAGCTAGCTAGGAAAGATGAAATTCACGACTGAGGACCAGCTTGATTTCTCTGTGTTCTATTACTCAAGTATGCGGTGTGTTCAGCAATAAAGTTTTAGCTTCAAGTTCTGAGTAGTAATTGGCTCTAGTGTATAAGGTTTAAGAGTTCATGCCATCCAATGGTTAACAACTTCAAAGGAAATAATTCATTTCTAGTGCTGGCCTTTTTTGCTTGCTAACCTGTGGCATTTAGTAGGAGCATTGTTATCCCTTAAATGGTAACTCTGCTTAAACTATTTGATATGTACGTGTGGATATGAATATGGTACATTAACACAATGGATAACAATTCAGCTGTTAAATATTAAATTAAGAAATTCACAGGTAAATAGATAAAACTCTACACGGTGTTTCTGTGTGATATAATCTAAATTCATGAAGAGAAATGTCACACATGTGTTAAGAAAGCAGAGATAAAATATAGTGGTGTAAAAGGTTAAAGGGGAAGGAATAAATGAGACAGAAAATGGGAAGATGGAAAGGAGTACAGAGTATGTGGAGGATAACTGAAACAAAAGCTATTATAAAAAGCCATATGAAAGACTCCTTCTGTAGAAGCTTCCTCAAATATATACGCACATACAATATGTGTTATTTCTAATGAAGTTCAATTCATTGTTTTCTCTTACGATCTTGCAATTTTGGCCCTAGAAAATGCTTACGTATTTATTTTTGTACTTTAAAATACTGTCTTCTGTATCCATTCCTCAGTTGAGTGACAGCTGGGTTATTTCCAGGTTCTGGCTGTTACAAGTAAAGCTGCTACAAACATGGTTGAACAAATGTCCATGTTGTGTACTTGAACATCTTTTGGATATATGCCTAGGAATGGTATAGCTGGATCTTGAGGTAGCACTATATCTAATTTTCTGAGAAAGCACCAGATTGATTTACAAAGTGGTTGTGCTAGTTTACATTCCCACCAGCTGTGGAAGAGGGTTCCCCTTTCTCCACATCCTCTCCAGCATGTGTTGTCACTTGAGTTTTTGATCTTAGCCATACTGATAGGCATAAGGTGAAATCTCAGGGTCATTTTGATTTGCATTTACCTGATGACTAAGGATTTTGAGCATTTCTTTAAGTGTTTCTCTGCCATTCTATATTCCTCTACAGAGAATTCTCTGTTTAGCTCTGTACCCCATTTTTTAAATTAGATTACTTGATACAGAAATTGTGGTACATTTACACAGTGGAATACTACTCTACTCAGCACTTAATAACAAGGAAATCATGAAGTTTGCAACCAAATGGTGGGATTTAGAAGAGCTCATCCTGAGTGAGGTATCTCAGAAGCAGAAAGACACACAGGGTATATACTCACTTATAAGTGAATAGTAGACATATAATATAGGATAAATATACTAAAATCTGTACACCTAAAAAAGCTAAGCAAGAAGGAGGACCCTGGGTAAGATGATTAATTCTCACTCAGAAAGGCAAATGGTACAGACATTGGAAGAGGGAGAAAACAGCAAACAGGACAGGAGCCTACCAAGGAGGGCCTCTGAAAGACTCTACCCAGCAGGGTTTCAAAGCAGATGCTAAGGCTCATAAGCAAATTTTGGGTAGAGTGCAGGGAATGTTATGAAAGAAGGAGGAGATGAAAGACTTGGAAGGGAACGGACCTCCATAAGGAGAACAACAGAACCAAGAAATCTCGGCCCAGGAGTCTTCTCTGAGACTGATACTCCAACCAAGAACCATGCATGGAGATAACCTAGACCCCCTGCACAGATGTAGCCCATGGCAGTTCAGTGTCCAAATGGGCTCCCTAGTAATGGGAACAGGGACTGTCTCTGATGTGAACTCAGTGACTGGCACTTGGTCACCTCCCCCTGATGGGCTAGCAGGCTTACCAGGCCACAGAGGAGGACAATGCAGACAGTCCTGAAGAGCCCTGATAGGCTAGGGTCAGATGGAAGGGGAGGAGGACCTCCCATATTGGTGGACTTGGAGAGGGTCATGGGAGGAGACTAGGAAGGGAGATTTGGACTGGGAAGGATTGAGGGAGAGGAGCACAGTTGGGATACAAAGTAAATAAACTACTTAATAGAAAACAGTAAAAATTAAAAAATAAAAATAAATAAAAAATAAAATATTGTCTTCATAATCATAAACATATACATAGTGTTTATAACAACAATCAGTAAGAAAAATCAGCCATGATAAACAGCAAGGTGAAATGTCTGGAAGGGTTTTAAAGAAGGATTAAAAAGAGGTAAATTATGCAAATATTTTATAATCTCAAAAAGAAAAAGAAAAAGAAACAATGATAAAAGTCTATTGTGTTCAGCTGCTGAGATTGCTCATCAGGTAACACCTTCTGCTTCTATCCTGATAACATGAGTCATGGTGGAAAGAGAGGAAAAACTCGTACAATTTGTCCTCTGACCTCTATGCATGTGCTGCGGCATTCAAATTCCACCCCCCCTCCCCCAGAATGGGTTCCTTGGAAGAGATTGGAGTGAAGGTGAACGTTGTCAAAAATTATACAAAATTCTCAGGAAATAATTTAAAAATAATTAAAAATTAAACAAAATATTGTCTGCATTTTTAATGATTGTTATTTTATGTTTTGTCTACAATTTTTTAGTTGATTTTTCTACATTGCACAAGGTTATGGTCGAAGTTTCATTTATTTTCCTACAGAAGGCTAGTTTTCCCAACACTATTGACTATGAAAATTACTTTTCCTAATTAAAATTTTTAACTCAGTGTATTTCGGTCATATTTTTCTTCTCCAATATCCTTCCTACCTCCTTCTCAAATTCATAGTCTCTTTTGGTTTATTATAAATTATTTCAAATAACACATACTTGTTTTCTCTAGTGGATACCTTTTATATTATATATATTCTCAAATCACTTACACAATATAATATAATAGACAATATGTCTTATTACTTGCATTCATTCTTTATATGCAACATATTAAGGTTAAGTTTCTTTATTTTCATTACTTAAATTCATCACAAATTCCTTCGTTGAATTTGGTAACTGAATGTTTTCATCTTGATTTTTTTTTAGTTTCATTTTTTTTAATTTTTTATATTAATCAGGTTATTTACTTTGTATCCCAGCCGTAGCCCCTCTCTCATTCCCTCCCAATCTCATCCTCTCTACCTTGTCTTCTCCCTGCCCCTTTCCATTTCCACTAACAGGGGAGCACCTCCTCCCCTTCCATCTAACCCTAGTCTCCTCAGGATTTGCTTCAATGTTCTCTTCTGTAGCCCAGCCAGGCTGCTCTTCCCTCGTGGGAAGGGAGTGGAAGAGCTCGCTATTGAGTTCATGTCAGAAATAGTCCCTGTTCCCGTTATTAGAGAACCCATTTGGACACTGAGCTACCATGGGCTATATCCAATCAGGGGTTCTAGGTTATATCCATACATGGTCTTTGGTTGGAGAAACAGTCTCGTAAAAGACCCCTGTGCCCTGGTATATTTGTTCCTTGGGGTGCTCCTGTACTCTTCAGGTCTTACTAACACCCCCTTCTGTAGGAGAAAACAAGAGGACAGAAGCCTACCAAAGATGGCCTCTGTAAGACTCTATCTAGCAGTGTATCAAAGCAGATACTAAGACTTATAACCAAACCATTGGCAGAGTGCAGGGAATCATCTTGATACTTTTAATTACATATTTTTTTCTGGGGTGATAAAAACATGAGTTTAGTACCCCAGAACCCACAATAAAGCCCAGGAGTACATATTTTTAATCCCAGCACTAGGTATATGAGGCCAGAAGGAAGATTTGGGGACTTGCTAGCCCAGGGTAAGCACTGGGTTTGATAAGAGATACTGTTTCAAAACTATGGTGGATAGTGATAGAGGAAACCATCCAGTATCAACTTTTGCCTCTGCATGTCAATGCTCGGCTGAGCACAGTTATACAGGATTACAGAGAGAGCAAGAGGAGGGAAAAGGAGGGGGGAGGGAACCTAAGTACTGATTATGCTTTTATCCTGTTTCTCTTTCTCTCCAAAGGTCTTCCACTGAAACCTTAATTTCAATGTGATTTCTATTTGCAGATTATTGTATCACAGCAGTGACATTCATTACATAACAGTCCTATAAGACCTGAAGGTCCATCAATGGAGGACTGGATACAGAAATTAAGGTATATTTACACAATGGAATAATACTCAGCAATTAAAAACAAGGAAATCATGAAATTGGCAGGCAAATGGTGAGATCTAGAAAAGATCATCCTGAGTGAGGTATCCTAGGAGCTGAAAGACACACATGGTATATACTCACTTATGTAGACTTATAACATAGGATAAACATACTAAAATATGTGTACCTAAAGAAGATAAACAAGAAAGAGGACCCAGAGAAAGATAATTAATCCTCATTCAGAAAGACAAATGGGATGGACATGAGAAGTAGGAGAAAACAAGTAACAGGACAGGAGCCTAACACAGAGGGCCTCTGAAAGTCTCTACCTAGCAGTGTATCAAAGCAAATGGGCAGAGTGCAGGGAATCATACGATAAAAGGGGGAGTTAATATGACCTAGAGAGGACAGGAGCTCCACAAGGACAAAATGTATCAGGGCATGGGGGTCCTCTAAGAAACTGTTTCTCCAACCAAGCACCATGTATGGACATAACCTAGAACCCTTGCTCACATGTAGCCCATGGCAGCTCAGTATCCAAGTGGGTTCCCTAGTAAGGAGGACAGAAACTAATTCTGACATAAACTCAATGACTGGCTCCTTTATCTCTCCATACCCCCCTAGAGAGCAACAGCCTTGCTGGGCCACAGAGGAGGACTTTGCAGCCAGTCCTGAAGAGACCTGATAAGCTAGGGTCAGATGGAAGGAGAGGAGGACCTCCCCTAGCAGTGGACTTGGAAAGGGGCAGGGAGGAGATGAGGGAGGGAGGGTGGGATTGGGAGGGAATGAAGGAGGAGCTATAGCTGGGACACAGTAAATAACCTGTGATTAATATTAACAAATTAATAAAAAAATTTATTAGTCACATAAAAGTCGGGATTGGTATTGAAGCTGTCAATTTCAAGAAGAAATTCATATAAACAGGACTAAAATTCATGTTCATATAAACATATGCTATATACTAAGGTTATCACTAATTGGTTTTTGATCCCAGTTGTAGCCACCCCTTCTTCTCCTCCTGGTGGACCCCTCCCTTCCTCTTTTTCACGTCTCCCTCCCCTACTCCTCAGATAAGAGGAGGCCCCACTCCCAATCCACTCCAGCACATCACATCAAATCAGGACTGAGTGCATCCTCCTCCTAAATATGTAGAAAATGCATCAAACTTTTCAGGTTTAATGGCATGTAGTTGGCGTTTACAGTTCAATCCAGGAATAAATAATTTCAGTAATTTTCTCTGTGTGCTTTAATGACAAAAAATGTAGAAAGCACTACAGAGGGAGTATGAAAAATAACTTAATAAAAATAGAAAATAATATAAATTTATGTTGATCAGTATATTTTTAGATATGGAGAACTAAATTATTTTTATAAATGGTAATCAAGTGTCCTATCATGACTTTTATTAGATAAAATTTAGCAATATCTCACATTTAAAATGTATATGTGTGTGCATAATTTTGACTAATTAATTTTAATAACGGAATAGCTAAGGAAAAAAATTCAGGAAATAAAATATTGTTAGGAATGTATTTTAAGATAACTTTAAAAGAGCAAGCCAGAGCATACCTTAAGGGCAATAACACTCATCTTGTAGACAAATTGAAAATGAATTCTTAACTATTGTTAATAAGAGGAAATGCAAAATTCAATAATTAATTGTTGCCAATGTGTCGTTGGGAGGAAAAGGAACACAGAATAATTTTAGAAAAAGGGATTAACCTACTTCACCTCAGTTGCTGATGAAAGATCTGGCCACCAGGAGGAATGCCTCAGGACTTGCTTAACTCGCAAGTTCTCAAAGTAATGTGACTCTGGCTGCCATAGACATCAGCAAACTCTGTACTTTCCTTGAAGTCTTATAACTTAATATAATAGTACAGCACTCATTACTTTTGCAAAAAGAATAAAGTGGGAATTTAAAAAAATATGCATGACTCTGGAGCAGATATGCATGCCTGTTTGCCTGCTGCTTTTTTTTCTTTATCGTTTTCCATTAGTTGTTTACTTGCCTTGAATGTTGCTATTTTTTAGTTTTTTAATACTTTAAAGAATATTAGATTTAATATATGTATATAAATGCATATAGTGTGTAAGAACCTAATCTATACCACATTTCCTCCCTTCCAATTCTACCCATATGCTCACTTTGCCTCTCTATTGCTCTCTCTGTCTCTCTTTCTCTCTCTTTGAGTTTAATACACACTGAGTACACTGCCTGGATGTATAGGGTGTGAGAGTGAAGCATGGAAAATGTTTGAGGGGCTGCATTCCTGAAGAAAAGTGACTCTCCCTCAGCCAAACCCATTAATTCCTTATAACTCTTCAGAATGGAGACTACGTGAGCCCCTCCTCAATTTGTCCTGGGAGTTTGGCTAGATTTCTGCTGTGCAGATCTTACACATTCATTCCGGGCTCACATGGAGTTCAAGTGTACACAGTCATGTCTAGCAAATACCACTTAACTACGACATCAATTCTTACTAATATTATTCTCTTGTAGATTAAACATTACTCATAAAATAATAGAACCAGAGAAATAATCTCTCTCTATCTCATATATGCTGGGAATATCAAGTTGAAAAAGACAAAGTCTTTTTCCAAAATATTTTTTAGTTTCTTTTTTATTAATTACACTTTATTCATTTTGTATCCCCCCCATAAACCCCTCCCTCCTCCTCTCCTGGGCCCACCCTCCCCCCCTTTCTGCATGCATGCCCCTCCCAAAGTCCACTGATAGGGGGAGGTCCTCCTCTCCTTCTTTCTGATCTTAGTCTATCAGTTTTCATCAGAAGTGGCTGCATTGTCAGGGTTCTAGGTTATCTCTACGGTTAGTCCTTGGTTGGAGTATGAGTCTCTGGGAAGTTCCCTGTGTTCAAATTATCTTGTTCTGTTGCTCTCCTTGTGGAGTTCCAGTCCTCTCCAGCTCTTACTATTTCCCACTTCTTACATAAAATTCCATTCACTCTGCCCATCTGTTGGACATCAGGCTCAGCATCTGCTTTGACAGTCTGCACTGCAGAGGTTTTCAGAGGCCCTCTGTGGCAGGTTCTGAGGTTGTTTCCTGTTTTCTTCTGGCTTTCAGAGGCCCTCTGTAACAGGTTCCTAGGTTGTTTCCTGTTTTCTTTTTCTTCTGATGTCCATCCTCTTTGCCTTTCAGGATGGGGATTGAACATTTTAGTTAGGGTCCTCTCTTTTGCTTAGTTTTTTTTAGAGGTACAGATTTTAGTGGGTTTATTCTATGTTGTATGTTTATATGAGTGATTTTTTATGTTTTTTATACATGACATTTTATACACTTGGAATTCAATATTTTCCTATATACAAGAAAACCAGAAACATGGCTAGACATAAGTTGCTACTCTTAGTGAGAAGGTAGATAGGACAGAAATGCCATCATTATTTTGCTAACGAGGGAACAATCAGCCAATAAAATACTAAATGTATTTACAAAAGTATGTAAGTATTATTAAGCAACTGACAGTTGCATTGGTAGCGCCAGTTCTCCAAATGTAGCTGTTTTCATTGACCATATTAAATGCTTCTTCATGGGTGTAACAAGAGTCACACCACATTCTTCAACTGTGAATTTTGTTTCCACTTACGAAAATACACAAGATTGTGATAACCACAAAAGAATTAAATGCTTTTAAGAGTGACAATTTCATACAGTTTTCTCTATGTCTCACTCTTTGCCACAGACTCTGTTCACACACACACACACAGAGAGAGAGAGAGAGAGAGAGAGAGAGAGAGAGAGAGAGAGAGAAGAAGGAGTGAGAGAGAACTGGAGAGAGGGAGAAGAGAAAGAGAAATGGAGATCAGGGATAGGCAGATAGAATATGAGAATTGGAGCTATGCAATTAGCTTTACTTACCCAACTACTACCAACACCAATATAAGAAACAGAAAGACACTTAATCCGAATTCACTAATGATATAGCCAGACTTGAAGAGCAGGATTTTGAGGCAATAGATTTTGAGAAGTGTTTCTGAAAGTCGAAATTTCTCTTGCACTCAAAGATTAGAAACGGAGACAGGGACTGATTCTTTACATCTGTTTACTATTGTTACAAGCAGAGGCCAGATGCCCAGATATTCTTTTTCCAAAAATAACACCACAATGATTTTCAATGTACTTTAATCTTGCCATATTAAATTTATATTAGTCCCAAACTATATATTTATATTTAAGTTTTCTAATGTTACATTCTAACACAAAAAACTAAATATGACAATTACAACCTGAGGTAACAATATTCAAACAGAGCCAAAAAAAAAATCATTCTCTCTGTGTATGCTGTAGAATCTTTTAAGAAGGATTGCTACTCAGATGTAGGGATTTTCACTGACAGTTGCAATAAACTAAAACAAAATTTCATGTGCGTACCCTAGTAAGGGAAACAGAGACTGTCTCTGACATGAACAGGAGTGGGGAGCAGACTTGCCAGGCCACAGAGGACAATGCAGCCAGTCCTGATGAGACCTGATAAGCTAGGGTGAGATCGAAGGGGAGGAGGAACTCTCCTATCAGTGGACTTGTAGAGAGTAATGGGAGGAGATAAGGGAGGGAGGGTAAGATTAGGAGGGAATGAGAGAGGGGCTACAGCTGCATTATAAAATGAATAAACTGTATAAAAATAAAAAAATTAAAAAATTAAACAGAAAAAAATTCATTTTCCTAACAGCAAGGGATGTCAATAATTGTTTTTTAATTTTTTTTTTACATAATTAATACTCCAACATAAGGATTTATTGTCTCATCTATAGAATACATTTTTAAATGTCTCACATAATCAAACTGAATAATCTCAGTATTTATTCAACAAATGGACGTTTTATGCTTTAAGAGCATCTCATAATGTATTCCTATGTACACATACACACACACTTTGAAGTTTACATAGACATGTGAACAAACATGTATACTTTTTGCCAGCCACATTTCTGTGATAGAGTAACAGATTTTGTGATCATAAAGAATTAGTTTATTCTTACAATCCAGGTCTAAAACTATTTTTCTTTCTTCTAATGGCATGTAGTCTCTTCCTTTCATTGTCATTCCCTTATAACTTGTTTGTATACTCTGCAATTTGACTTTTGCCCTTCTATAACTACACATACCTACATATGATTTTTTATATTATATATATATATTATATAATGTAATATATATGGTATTTCATTGATATATATTCTTATTTTTCTGACCTTTCATAATTTCACCAAGAATAATTTCGTTCCTTGTACATTAGTGGAAAAATACTTGATGTTATAGAAAGTTTTATATATATATATTAGCACAAAGAGAAAAACATAAATGAATGCTTAATAAAATTGGTACATGGGGCATAGTGTGCTTTCACTCATTTGATGTGAAATGGGAGGCAAATAATATAGAAAGGTAAATAGAATACCAAAATGTGTTAAGTAGAAAGAGATGCTTTAACTATTACAGAAATTTTATATATAAGAAAAAATTCTTAGAGGACAGGAACTCCACAAGGAGAGCAACGGAACCAAAATATCTGAGCACAGGGGTCTTTCCTGAGACTGATACTCCAACCAAGGACTATTCATAGAGATAACCTAAGACCCCTGCACAGATGTAGCCCATGGAAGTTCAGTATCCAAGTAGGTTCCATTGTAATAAGAACAGGGACTGTCTCTGACATGAACTGATTGGCCTGCTCTTTTAACTACCACCCACCAAGGGGGAAGCAGCATTACCAGGCCACAGAAGAAGACAATGCAGCCACTGCTGATGAGACCTAATTGACTAGGATCAAAAGGAAGGAAAAGAAGACCTCCTCTATCAGCAGAATTGGGGAGGGGCATGCATGCAGAGGGTGGAAGAAGGGAGGGATTGGGACAGGAGGAGGGAGGGAACTACAGGGGAGATACAAAATGAATAAAGTGTAATTAATAAAGAATAAAATAATATGTTATATTTTAATAAAAATATTTTATTTTTAATAAAAAATATGTTATATTTTATATTTAATAGAAATTTTATATATGAAAAACGTTACATTTTGAGTTTTATAGAAAAGAGTAATTATTTTTAATATTTTAACCTATGCATTTAACTTTATGATTGAAAGTATATAGTTTACATATAATTTCACTTTATTCTTTATAACAAAATCATGATTGGCATCTGTATGTGAAGGGTTAATTAGGTACCTTTCGTTTTGTATTTTGTACTCTCATTTTCTGAGAACACATCAGAATGAAACACTCAGATGGCATTACTCTTTTACAAAAAAAGAAAAGAAAGCTAATAATCTATGGAACATGGTGTAGTAAGTTTTGCCAATGGAAAAGCAGAACAAACATACCAAGAACAGAATATATATATATATATATATATATATATATATATATATA
>NW_026596166.1:12886626-12897602 GCF_907164565.1 Psammomys obesus | reverse complement strand
GTGTGTGTGTGTGTGTGTGTGTGTGTGTGTGTGTGTGTGTGTGTATGGTTGATGTTTATTCAGAAACCTCATAAAATTGATGTGAAAACTAAAGAAATACATCAAGAAAAAAATACTGCAGAAAAATGAGGGTTTGCATTAAGGAAAATTTTTGGTTTTTTGTTTTTAATTTTTTTATTTAACTTTTATTAATTACACTTTACTCACTTTGTATCCCCCATAAGCCCCTTCCTCCACCCCTCCTGATCCCACCCTCCCTCCCCCCTCTTCACACATGCCCCTCCCAAGTCCACTGATAGGGGAGGACCTCCTCTCCTTCTTTCTGATCTTAGTTCTCATCAGAACTGGCTGCATTGTCATCTTCTGTGGCCTGGTAAGGCTGCTCCCCCCTTAGGGGGAGGTGATCAAAGAGCAGGCCAATCAGATTATGTCAGAGGCAGTCCCTCTTCCCATTACTATGGAACCCACTTGGACACTGAACTGCCATGGGCTACATATGTGAAGGGGTTCTAGGTTATCTCCATGCCTGGTACTTGGTTGGAGTATGAGTCTCTGGGAAGTTCCCTGTGTTCAAATTTTCTTGTTCTGTTGCTCTCCTTGTGGAGTTCCTGTCCTCTCCAGCTCTTACTATTTCCCACTTCTTACATAAGATTCCATTCACTCTGCCCAACAGTTGGCCATCAGGTTCAGCATCTGCTTTGATAGTCTGCAGGGCAGAGGTTTTCAGAGGCCCTCTGTGGAAGGTTCCTAGGTTGTTTCCTGTTTTCTTCTTCTTCTGATGTCCATCCTCTTTGCCTTTTGGGATGGGGATTGAGCATTTTATTCAAGGTCCTCTCTCCTCATTAGTTTCTTTAGATGTACAGATTTTAGTAGGTTTATCCTATGTTGTATATCTATATGAGTGAGTATATACCATGTGTGTCTTTTTGCTTCTGGGACAGCTCACTCAGGATGATCCTTTCC
The DNA here is from genome assembly GCF_907164565.1 of Psammomys obesus. NCBI lineage: Eukaryota > Metazoa > Chordata > Mammalia > Rodentia > Muridae > Psammomys > Psammomys obesus. The sequence goes on along the minus strand of NW_026596166.1, from coordinate 12,896,639 downwards.
CAGGTCCCTCCATTTACCTGCAAATTTCATGATTTCCTTTTTTTTTCACTGCTGAGTAATATTCCATTGTATAGATATACCACAGTTTCTGCATCCATTCTTCCGTTGAGAGGCATCTGGGCTGTTTCCAGCTTCTGGCTATTACAAATAAAGCTGCTACAAACATGGTTGAACAAATGTCCTTTTTGTGTACTTGAGCCTCTTTTGGATATATGCCTAGGAGTGGTATGGCTGGATCTTGAGGAAGTGCTATTCCTAGTTGTCTGAGAAAGCACCAGATTGATTTCCAGAGTGTTGTACAAGTTTACATTCCCACCAACAGTGGAGAAGGGTTCCCCTTTATCACAACCTCTCCAGCATGTGTTGTCACTTGAGTTTTTGATCTCGGCCATTCTGATGGGTGTAAGGTAAAATCTCAGGGTTTTTTGATTTGCATTTCCCTAATGGATAGTGACGTTGAGCATTTCTTTAAGTGTTTCTCTGCCATTCGATATTCCTCTACAGAGAGTTCTCTGTTTAACTTTGTTCCCCATTTTTTAATTGGTTTACTTAGTTTGTTGCTTTTCAGCTTATTTAGTTCTTTATACATACTGGATATTAGTCCTCTGTCAGATAAATGGTTGGTAAAGATTCTTTCCCAATCTGTAGGTAGTCGCTTTGTTTTGATGACTGTGTCCTTTGCTTTACAGAAGCTTTTCAGTTTCATGAGGTCCCATTTATTGATTGTTGCTCTTAGAGCCTGTGCTGTTCAGGAAGTTTTCTCCTGTATCAATGAGTTCTAGGGTATTCCCCACTTTTTTTTCTAGCCGATTTAATGTGTCTGGTTTTATGTTGAGGTCTTTGATTCACTTGGACTTCAGTTTTGTGCAGGGTGATAACTATGGATCTATTTGCATTTTTCTACATGTAGACATCCAGTTAGACTAGCACCATTTGTTGAAGATGCTATCTTTTTTCCATTGTATGTTTTTGGCATATTTGTCAAAGATCAGGTGTCCATAAGTGTATGGGTTTATTTGTGGGTCCTCTGTTCAGTTCCATTGATCCACCATTCTGTTTCTATGCCAGTATCATGCAGTTTTTAAAACTGTTGCTCTATAGTACAACTTAAGATCAGGGATGGAGATACCTCCAGAAGGTCTTTTATTGTAGAGGATTGTTTTAGCATTTCTGGGTTTCTTGTTATTTCATATGAAGTTGAGAATTTTTCTTTCCAGGTCTGTAAAGAATTGTGTTGGTAATTTGATGGAAATTGCATTGAATCTGTAGATTGCTTTTAGTAAGATGACCATTTTTATTCTGTTAATCCTGCCAGGCCATGAGCATGGGAGATCTTTCCATCTTCTGATATCTTCTTCTAATTCTTTCTTCAGAGACTTGAAATTTTTTTCATACAAGTCTTTGACTTGCTTGGTTAGGGTTACTCCAAGGTACTTTATGTTATTTGTGGCTATTGTGAAGGGTGTTGTTTCCCTTATTTCTTTCTCAGCCCTTTTGTCTCTTGTATACATAAGGGCTACTGATTTTCTTGAATTAATTTAGTATCCAGGCCACTTTGCTGAAAGTCTTTATCAGCTGTAGGAGTTCCCTGGTAGAGTTTTTGGGGTCACTCACGAATACTATCATATCATCTGCTAATAGTGATAATTTGACTTCTTTCTTTCCAATTTGTATCCCCTTGATCTCCTTCAACTCTCTTATTGCTCTAGCAAGCACTTCCAGAACTATGTTGAAGAGACATGGAGAGAATGGGAAGCCTTGTCTTGTCCCTGATTTCAGTGGGATTGCTTTATGTTTCTCTCTGTTCCATTTGATGTTGGCTATAGGCTTGCTGTATATCACCTTTACTACGTTTAGATATGTACCTTGTATCCCTGATCTCTCCAATACTTTAAACATGAATGGATGTTGGATTTTGTCAAATGCTTTCTCAGCATCTATGGAGATTATCATGTGTTTTTTTTTTTTCTTTCAGTTTGTTAATATGGTGGATCACATTGATGGATTTCCATATATTGAACCACCCCTGCATACCTGGGATAGAGCCTACTTGGTCTTAGTGGATGATTTCTTTGATGTGTTCTTGTATTTGCTTTGTGATTATTTTGTTGAGTATTTTTGTATCAATGTTCATAAGGGAGATTAGCCTGAAATTCTTTTTTTTTTTTGTTGTTGTTGTTGTTGTTGTTGTTGGGTCTTTTGAGGTTTAGGTACCAAGGTGACTGTGTCTTCATAGAATGAATTTGGTAATGTTCCTTCTGTTTCTATTTTGTGGAATTGTTTGAAGAGAACTGGAGTTAGCTCTTCTTTGAAGGTCTGGTAGAATTCTGCACTGAAACCATCTGGTCCTGGTTTTTTGTTTTTTGTTTTTTTTTTGGATAGGAGACTTTCAATGACTGCTTCTATTTCCTTGGGGGATATAGGAATTCCCAAAGCTGAATCAGGACCAGGTAAAGAAAACATTTTTAATGGTTGTGAAGAGCAAGTTATGAGTATGGCTTTAAGACAGCCCTTACGGAAATTGACAGGACACATGCTATGAATATGTCTACATACCTTGTAATACATTGAGTCCTGAGTATTAACCACAGTTTAAATGCCACATCTGTTCTTAATGCTGAATGTGACATAATGACGATCAAATGTCATCTTGAATTTTAGAGTACATGAGACACACTCAAACCAAGGCAGTAGAAACTTCAACATTCAATTTCAAAAAGGGAGAATTTCTCAGAGAACACTGGGTACAGATAGTCTTTCTTTTACCATTACTAGGCATATATCTGTAGAACTGGACAGAGCTGCAAGTATCTTGATATTGAAACAGCTTTGACAGACACAGAGGAAAGCAGTGGACAGAAGTGAGGTCTTTGAAAACAAGACCACTGCTCCTTCAGTAATCTAGGACTGAAGCTGGATAGATTGTTTGGTTATAAGTACCGAGACTTGATAGAAAGACCCTGAGGCACTGAGTGACAGCAAAATCTAATCTATTTAGGTATTTGATTTCTACAGAACAAAAAAAGCCTGATTGACTCAAAATAGCCCTTCAAATATTTTAATCAATAACTTGAACTAATCTTACATAAATGTCTGGATTATCATGTTTCAATAATTACCGTATAAATAATAGATTTTACAGGCAACTAAAAACAGCACAAATTTGTAGCTCAAAATAAAATAAAATCTATTCATTCTGAGGGTCTTTACAATGAGAAAGAAAGTAAAAAACATACAGAGAAATAACAACAAAAGTAAATCCGCCAAATGATTAGACAGGCCCAAATCTAAGAAAATTAACAGCTCATAATTATGACAATGCAAGAATTAAGAACTTTATAGATTGTAAAGAAAATATAATAAGCAAAATTATGTTGTTAAAATGAAAAATGATAATATCATGAGAAAAATCTCTTTTATAAATTTAGTTTCTGAGAAGCATTTTTTATAAATTTTGTTTTAATTTTACATGGCTCTATTTTCCTAATACTGAGGCCAAACACAATTGTCCAGGAGACAAAAAATAAATGATGTTCTTTGTTGTTTGAATGAGCTTAATATCCAAACCTTATAAAGATATTTAAATAAAAACAAAATGCATCCAATGTCATTCATAATTGTAGGTGCTAAAAACCATTTAATATTAACAAATCAAATAAGTTGATTTATTAAAATTGCAATACATAATTATTTTGGACATTCAAAGTTTACACCTATTATATTAAACAAAACCCGACAATTAAAGGGCTATTTTATCAAAATTGGAAAAAAATGTTCTTTAATAAATAAATCTTTAATATATATTCTATAATATACTATAATATATATAATCTTTATAATAAATCTATATTCAAAATCGCAAAGAATTATTTTAAGTTTTCCCAGCATAAAATACCAGTTATTTATTAACTTACATATGCAAATTTATTCATTTTAGGTAATTGTGTTAAATTTTTTTCTTTTAAAGCTTGCAAAAATATATTCATTTGTTAAAGAAATAAAATATTAGCCTAGATTATTCAACATTATAATGATACATATGCAAGTAATATAGAATAATGAATCAAAGATATAATTTATTTAACAAAATATGTTAAGTAAATCAATATGCAAGCACAGTACTGTAGAAGTTGGAAAAGGTGGCTTACAATTATCAGCATTTAGGAATTTTTTAATGGTATTAATTTAACAGAATGGTTAGGATAAGTCTAAATGACAAGTGTATATTTTAGCTGTGAACTGGCAAAATTTAGGGATGGATAACTAGATATCCAAAGGAAAAACGAATTAGAGAAGAAGCCTGTTTCTATAAAATGAGAACATCAATATGTATTGAATGGATATAAAACACTGTACAGTTTGTGGAGAGCAACAAAGGCTTGTGGTCACTGACAACATGAGAGGTGAAGAGGAGAGAGAGTTGTTTTTCAAGGCATTGTTAAAAATTTAACCCATAAGTTCTGTGAAACTATTCCTGTTGATTCATCAAAATAATGGAAGAAATGGATGGCCATTGCACTACTTGCTGTATTCAGTAGGAATCATGCAAAAGAGTACAAAAGTAGAGGACTATTTTAGGAGTCCTTCTCATCAACCTTATCAATCAAGGGGTATGGCTCAGAGAACAGGCAAAAAAAATGTCGTACAGTGCTAGAGATGGCTCGGTGGTTAAGAGCACCTATTGTTCTTCACGAGGACCTGGATTAGTTCTTAGCACTCACATGTTGGCTCACAACCATCCCTACCTTCAGTTCCAAGTCACTGACATCCTCATCTAACATCCACAGGCACTGCCTGCCTATAATACCCATGCATACACACAAGGGAAACACTAATGCACATAAGATGAATCTAAACAAATTTGACAAAGAAAGGTAGTAAGAAAATCTAATTCTGTACGCAATACTTCTTGAGACAAAGATTGCAAAATTGGGGAGAGCAAGATAGCGGCAACCAAGGGGCACAAGATCTAAAACTCTGAAATTGGTGAGTGGAGGGGCAGCTAAAGCAGAACATCAACACTGAGGCTTCTTGGGCGAGAGGGGACAACCCATGAGCTGGGACAGTTTGGATCCAGGTCAACTGTGGACATCTCTGGGGTTTGAAAGTGGTGAATATTTGACCTCCTGTACAACTCCTTGTCCTAAGCACAGGCCTCCCAGCTGGGCAGTGGTTGCCCAATGCAGGAGCCTCCATGCTCCCATGCCCAGTGACTGAGAATACAGAGGCAGCAGCAGGATGGGCTCCCAGGTCAGCTGCAGGAGCTGCCCCAAGCAGAAGCCTCCTTGCTCAGTGACTGAGATAGTAGAGATGGATACCCCAAATATGGGACTCCTTGCTCAGTGGCCTAACAGTGAACACCACTGAGCTGAGGGATCTCTTACACCCTTGGATGCCACTGAGGGCCCAAATCTGAGAGTAGAGAACAGAGGGGACCCCTGTGCTTTCTGCATAGGCCAGCAAGCGAGTAACTGTGGTTTCAAGAGATCCTGGCAGAGCCCCAGATCCAGGGCCCCTCCATTACTCTAGCATCCAGACATTGTATCACTGCTACCCACATCCTGACCGTAGGCACCATAGCAATCTTTGGGACAGCTTTCTCAACACTGAGGCCCCTGTGCTGTGGGTCTCCCAGTGGAGTCCGGGCAAAAATTTCCTAGAGACAATATGGTACAACCCAGACAGATCTAAATACCTGGAGAAAAGCATAACAGGCCTGCAGGCGACTGAGACATTCAGGGGACGTGCACGTGAGCATTGTGCCTGCAAACAGCGCCAGCAAGGACACCTGCACTTATGCTCCAACCTTCTAGGGATCTACATGTGCTAACACCCTGTCTTTCAAATAATTTAGGAAAACTACACACTGGGCAATGGGCACTAATAACAGAAAGTACCTTGGTGTGACTCTAACCAGGCAAGTGAAAGACCTGTTTGATCAAAATTTCAAGTCTCTGAAGAAATAATTGAAGAAGATATCAGAAGATAGAAAGATTTCCCATGCTTATGGATCAGTAGGATAAGCATAGTGAAAATGGCCATCCTGCCAAAAGCAATCTACAGATTCAATGCAATTCCCATCAAAATAGCAACACAATTCTTTACAGAATTTAAAAAAAAACCTCAATTTCATGTTGAAAAACAAAACAAAAGAACAACAAAAGACACAGAATTGCTAAAACAAATCTGTATAACAACAGATCATCTGGAGGTATCTCCATCCCTGATTGCAAGCTGTACTACAGAGCAATAGTAACAAAAACTGCATGGTATTGGCATAGAAACAAAATGGGATATCAATGGAATTGAACAGAAGACCCAGAAATAAACCCACACACCTAAGGATACTTGATTTTTGACAAAGAATCCAAAACCATACAATGGAATAAAGATAGCATCTTCAATAAATGTTGCTGCTCTAACCGGATGTCTACATGTAGAAAAAATGCAAATTGATCCAATTTATCACTCCCCACAAAATTAAAATCCAAGTGGATCAAGAACCTCAACATAAAACCAGACATACTAACCTGTTAGAAGTTAAAGTGAGGAAGAGCCTTGAACTCATTGGCATAGAAGACAACTTCATAAACAGAACACCAACAACATAGGCTCTAAGATCAAATATATATATAAAGGGAACCTCAGGAAATTGAAAAGCTTCTGTAAAACAAAGGACACTGTCATCAGAACAAAACAACAGCCTATATACTGGGAAAAGATCTTCAACAACCCTATATCTTACAGAGGGCTAATATCCAGAATATATAAAGAATTCAAGAAGTTTGAAAGCAACAAATAAAGTAATCCAATTATAAATGGGGTGCAGGGCTAAACAGAGAATTCTCAATAGAGGAATATCTAATGACTGAGAAACACTTAAAGAAATGTTCAAAGTCCTTATCAGCACGGAAATGCAAATGAAAATCCACCCTGAGATTTCATCTTACACCCATCAGAATGGCTAAGATGAAAAACTCAAGTAACAACACATGCTGGAGAGGATGTGGAAAAAGGGGAACCCTCCTCCATTGCTGGTGGGAATTTAACTTGCACAACCACTTTGGAAATCAATCTGGCACATTCTCAGATAATTAGGGGTAGTGATACCTCAAGATCCAGGTACACCACTCCTAGGCATATATCCAAAATATGCTCAAGTGTACAAGGAGGACATTTGCTCAGCCATTTTCCTAGCAGCTTTATTTGTAATAGCCAGAATCTGGAAACAATCCAAATGTCCATCAACTGAGAAATGGATACAGAAATTATGGTACTTTTACACAATGGAATACTACTCAGCAATTAAAAAAAAAAAGGAAATCAAGAAATTTGCATGCAGAAAAGACCCCCCTGCCCAGATTTTTGGTTCTTTTTTTGCTCTCCTTGTGGATCTCCTGTTCCCTCCAGATCTTTCTTTCTTTTTTTTTTTCTTTTTAATTTTATTTTTCTTTTTAGTTACATTGTTAACTCTGTGTCCCAGCTGTATCCCGCTCCCTCATTCCCTCCCCAACCCCACATTCCCTCCTTGGTCTCTTCCCTGCCCCTTTCCATGTCCACTGAGAGGGGAGGACCTCCTCCCCTTTCATTTGATCCTGTTTTATCAGTTATCTTCAGGGCTGGCTGCAAAGTCCTCCTCTGTGGCCTAACAGGACTGCTCCTCCCCTGGGGGTGGAGTGGGGATGTGAAAGAGCCTTTCCTTGAGATCCTGTTAGAAATAGTCCGTGTTCCCCTTTGGAAAACTACTTGGTTACTGAGCTACCACGGGCCACATCCAAGCAGAAGTTCTAGGTTATGTCCATAGATGGTCCTTGGTTGAGTGTCAGTCTCAGAAAAGACCCTGTGCCCGGATATATTTGGTCCTTGTAGAGCTCCTATCCTTTCCATATTGTACTAACTCCCCTTCTTTCATATGATTCCCTGTACTCTGCCGAGGGTTTGGTTATGAGTCTTACTCTCTGCTTTGAAACACTGCTAGGTAGAGTCTTTCAGATGCCTTTTGCGGTAGACTCCTGTCATACGTTCAATGCACATCCCATTTGTATTTCTAAATGAGGATTGATCACCTTCGCCCTTGTCCACTTTCTTGATTATCTTCTTTAGGTGTGTAGATTTCATTATATTTATCATATCTTGTAGGTCCATATAAGCGAGTATATACCATGTTTGTCTTTCTCCTTCTGGATACTTCACTCAGAATGATCTTTTCTAGATCCCACCATTTGCCTGCAAATTTCATGATTTCCTTCTTTTTGATTGCTGAGTTCTCCTCCTTCTTTCATAAGATTCCCTGCACTCTGCAAGAAGTTTGGCTATGAATCTCAGCATATGTTTTGATACCCTGCTATGTAGAGTCTCTCAGAGGCCCTCTGTGATAGTCTCCTGTCCTGTTCCCTGTTCTCCCTCTGCTGTCCATCTTGTATGCCTTTCTGAATGAAGACTGAGCATATTTCCAAGGTCCTCCTTCTTGATTAGCCCCCTTAGGTGTTCAGATTTTAGTATGATTATCCTATATTATATGTCTAATATCCACTTATGAGTGAGTATATACCATGTGTGTCTTTCTGTTTCTATGATACCTCACTCAGGATGATCATTTCTAGATCCTTCCAAACAAGGACCATTCATGGAGAAAACTTAGAACTCCTGCACAGATGTAGCCCATGGCAGCTCAGTGTCCAAGAGGGTTTCCCAATAATTGGAACAGGGACCATCTCTGACATCAACTCATTGGCTTGCTCTTTGATCACCTCCACATGAGGGAGGAGCAGCCTTACCAGTCCACAGAGGAAGATAAAGAAGCCAGTCCTGATGAAACCTGGTGGACTAGAGTCAGATGGAAGGGTGGAGGACCTCCCCTATCATTTGACTGGGGAAGGGGCATGGGAGAAGAGGGTGGGAGTGGGATTGGAAAGGGATGGGGGAGGGGCTACAGCTGAGATACAAAGTGAATAAACTGTAATTAATAAAAATAAAATAAAAACAGAAATTTGTATGGAAATGGTGGGAACTAGAAAAGATCGTCCTGAGTAGGTATTCCAGAAACAGAAAGACAGACATGACACATGGTATATTCTCACTTATAATTGGATATTAGACATATAATATAGAATAAACATACTAAAATCTGTACATCTAAAGAAGCTAAGCAAAAGAGGATCCTCTGTAGGATGATCAATCCTAAATCAGAAAGGCAAATAGGATGGACATCGCAAGAGGTGGAAAAGAGGGAATGGGACAGGAGCCTACCCCAGAGGGCCTCTGAAATACACAACCCAGTAGGTTTTCAAGGCAGATGCTGAGATTCATAGCCAAACTTTGGGCAGAGTGCAAGGAATCTTATGAAATAAGGGAAGCTAGAAAGACCTGGCGGGGACAGGAGCTCCACAAGGAGAGCAACAATCTGGGTAAAAGCATCTTTGCAGAGACTGATACTCCAATGAAGGACCATGCATGGAGATAACCTAGAACCCCTGCACAGATGTAGCCAATGGTAGCTCATTTTCCAAGTGGGTTCCCTAATAATTGGAATCAGAACTGTCTCTGACATGATCTCAGTGTCTGACTCTTTGATTACCTCCCCCTGAGTGGGGAACAGCCTTAGCAGGCCACAGAGGAAGACAATGCAGCCAATCCTGATGATACCTGATAGGCTAGGGTCAGCAGGAAGGGAAGGAGGAACTCCCTTATCAGCACACTTGGGCAGGGGCATGGGAGGGCATTAGGAAGGAAGACTAGGGTTGGGAGGGTATGAGGGATGGGGCTACAGCTATGATACAAAGTAAATAAACTGAAATTAATATATATATATATACATATAAATGAAAAAAATGCTCAAAATCCTTAGTCACCAGGGAAATGAAAATCAAAAGGACCCTGAGATTTCACCTTACATTCATCAGAGTGGCTAAGATAAAATACTAAAGTGACAATACATGTTAGACAGGATATGGAGAAAGGGGAACCCTCCTCCATTGCTGGGGGAAATGTAAACTTGTACAACCACTTTGGAA
>NW_026596166.1:12850551-12886616 GCF_907164565.1 Psammomys obesus | reverse complement strand
TACCACTCCTTGGCATATATCCAAAAGATGCTCAAGTATACAACAAGGACATTTACTCAACCATGTTCATAACAGCCTTGTATGTAAAAGCCAGAATCTAGAAACAACTGAAATGTCCCTCAGTTGAGGAATGGATACAGAAATTGTGGTACATTCACACAATGAAATACTACTCAGCAATTTAAAACAAGAAAATGAAGAAATTTGCATGCAAATGGTGGGAACTAGAAAAAATCATGCTGAGTGAGGTATCCCAGAAGCAGAAAAACACACATTGTATATACTCACTTATAAATGGATATTAGACTTATAATGTAGTATAAACATACTAAAATTTGTACACCTAAAGAAGCTAAGCAATGAGGACCCTGGGTAAGATGCTCAATCTTTATTTAGAAAGGCAAAGTGGATAGACATCAGAAGAGGAAGAAAACAGGGTACAGAACAGGAGCCTACCTCAGGGGGCCTCTGAAAGACTCTAGCCAGTAAGATATCAAAAAAGATGCTAAGACTTGTAGCTAAACTTTGGGAAGAGTGCAACGAATCTTATGAAAGCCATGGAGAGGACAGGAGCTTCACAAGGAGAGCAACAGAACCAAACATTCTGAGCACAGGGGTCTTTGCAGAGACTGATACTGAAACCAAGAACCATGCATGGAGATTACTTAGAATCTTCCATAGATGTAGCCCAGGGCAGCTCAGTATACAAGTGGGTACCCTAGTAAAGGGAATATGGGCTGTCTCTGACATGAGTGGCTAGCTCTTTGATCACCTCCCCTTGAATGGGGATCAGCCTTACCAGGCCACAATAGAAGACAATTCAGCCAGACCTGATTGAGACCTGATAGGCTGGGATCAGATGGAATGGGAGGAAGACATCTATCAGTGGACTGGGAGAGGGACATAGAAGGAAAAAAGGGAGAGATGGTGGGGATGGGAGGGAACAAAGGACTGTTCTTCAGCTGTGCTACAAACTGAATAAATTTTAATTAATATAATAAATAAACAAATTTAAAAAATATTGCAAAATTTCCCAGTTAGAATGATCATGGGCTTTGAGAGGAATAGAAGACTCAAGGAAAATCAAGGATGATCCCCCAAATTCACAGATGAAGCTGTTTTTGAGTCTACTTCCAGCGAGTTCTCATTGCAGTTAATCATCACAGAGATGTCTAGTAGAGACTTTAGAAAGTCAAATTGATAAGGTCACATTTTGTGAATGAAGTATAAGTAGAAGCTAATGTATTCACTAACTGGCTTATGGATTTTGTCTCTTTATGACCATGAATAAATTTAACAGAAAATGAGTGAAACTTCAAGATAGTTCATATCTGATGTATAAGAAACTGGAGACAATGTAAGTTCATAAAAAAATATTGACATAAAACTGGTAAGAGAGCCTATTTTCCCTGAATTTTAAGTCTGAGTTTGTATGGTGCATTGAGCTTATATCTTGGATGTATAATCACTATGTCATTAAAATCAGTCAACATTTTATTTTGTTACTCTACCTACATTCAGATTTGGAATATACAAAATGTAATGCATGTTCAGTAAATTCATGTCTCAATTACTTTTCTAGTGATATGATAAAACACAGTGACCAAGGACACTTATAGAAGAAAGAGTATATTGGGTATACAGTTTCCAAAAATGTATTTATGACTTTCATGGCAGGAAGCATAGCAGTGCACAGATAGGCATTATGCTAGAACAGTAGTTGAGAATTACATCCTTATCTGAATCAGGACGCAGAGAAAACTGAGAATGGTGTGAGACTTTGAAAAAAAATCAAAGCATACCTCCTTGACACAGCTCCTCCAACAAGGCCTTACCTCCTAATCCTTCCCAAATAGTTCAAACAGTTCAAAGTAAATCTAACTAGGCTCATTTAAATATATGAGCCTATGGAGGTTTTTTCATTCAAACCATAAGAGTGCATTTGTGTCAATTCATTTATATAAACCAAAAGTTGCTATTTTTTCCTCAAGTTTACATTCGAATGTATTAGTTTAGAAATGCTATATTTCATAGTTAAATTTAATATAAGGATGTTACAAATATCATTGTGATAATAATAAATTGAAATGATTTGTTTTTAAATAAAAATGTCTCTGAATTTGTTATTAAAATAAATGATGATGTCACAAAAAAATATGGTCCCATGAAGTAAACTTCAAGAAGTAGAATAATATTGACATAGAAAATGTTTACAAAAGTATGCTGTATAAAGTGTTATTTTCAACATATACAAGAATTTTTCAAATTTAGCAGGAGCAAATAACTCAATTAAAGTAATGAACCAACAACCTCAACAGATGCATCACCAAAGAGACTGCACAGATGGCATGAAAATATAAGAAAGGCCACAACTCCACAACATATGTCATCAGAAAAAATGCAAATTAAAACAATGAGGTATCATTATGTACCTGTTAGGATGACGAATTTCCAGATCACTGACAACACAAAATGCTGGCAGGGATATAAAATGCTGGCTGTCCTCAGTCATTGCTTGTAGGAATGTAAAAGTGCTACAACTGCTCTGTGGAACATCTGGTCACTTTTATAGAGATTGTAATTTTAAACATAAAAGAAGTAATTAATGAAAATCTTTAGGGCTAGAAAACACTGGATTTCAATGCAACCAGACCTTTCTTATGTAGAAGGCTCCCTAAAATCAATGCAACTTCAACAAAATGAAGGGAGAAACAGACAAAGGTTCTCATTAGGAGGAAAGAACAAGAAGTTGTTTCTGTTGGCGTAAAAGACAATGATACAACAAGAAAAATTACTGGTGACATCTACTTTACAAGTTCAGCAAATGCCTGCACACATGTGTGGAGGTCAGAGAAAAACTTTGAAGAGTTGGTTCTTGCTTTCCACCTTTAACAAGAGGACACACCTAGCCCACTAACATTTTATATTAACGCAGAACAGTATGTTGGAAAGGTGATGATTCTGACTTTCTAACCCATACTCCCCTTTTCAACTCTAGAGCTAATATCCCATGAATTAGCTTTGGCCTCAGTCTTCTCAAGCTATCTCTAGTCTCTCCTCTGTTTTTCCCTTTTATTCCTCATCAGTTTCTCACTGATGAAGCTCAGAATGGAAACATGAGAATTTTGTTTTTACTTCATGAAACATTTGTTTTCTTTCATTGAATTAGCTTTGTTTAAGTCCTTAATTTATGTTTCTCTCTTCTTTTGTTCTCCTTTTTAGTTATGCCTCCACAGATTCATTTATTTATTGTAAATCACAAAACCTCTCTACCTTCTTACTTCTCATATCATTTGTATTGTTCCAACAGGAAACAATGTTTTTAATCAAATTGAGGTAAATCATGATAGGCTGTCTGAGAATCAACAAGCAAGAACCAAGGCTTAGCTGAAGACCAAAGGCTTTAGGACTAAGAAACTCTTGAGTCTATGGCCAAGGAATTGTGATTATATAGAAATCTGGGATCAAAAGCCATAAAAGCCTACTGTTCTGGTGTCCAAGGCTAGAAATTAGGATACTTGGGCTCTAAATTAGCAAACATCTACTTTTTTTCAATTTGTTCTTTCTGTCTACTTAGGTCATGTGGTGATTAATCAAAAGTCAACTTGATTAGATTAATATTTTCACAGGTTGTTAGCAAAGTACAATGAGAAGTTAATAAATATTGACTTAAAATTATAAACTACCCACTACAGTAGTTTATAATTTTTGCTTTCTAATCATAACTATGAAACTGAAAACAAATTTTTAAACAATAATTTGCTTTCTAAAGATGTTTCAAACTATAAATTTGTTTGAAGGTGGCACCACAAAGACATGAAATATATGCTGCTCTTTGAAGGCAAATCAAAGTTTTATTGGATCAAATATTATGACAAAAGATTGAGCATTCAATTATAGATGTCGCTCATATATCACAGGGACCGTTGATTGGAGATAAAGTTGTCAAAGTTAATGTTTAATGAAAATACTAGACATCATGGGTGTTTATGAAATAATTTAGTGTGTGTGTGTGTGTGTGTGTGTGTGTGTGTGTGTGTGTGTGTATAAAACTGAAGAGTAGGTCTTGCAAATGAAAAGACAGAATGTGACTATGTCTTCTATGAGTAACACATGTTCTCAAATATTTATAGAATAAAAAAGAAAGAGATACCCAATTGTCTAGGCTCCGGAAACAATCAGGAGAGAAAATTTATGAAAGTTGAAAAAATAGCATCAATTATTCTAGCAAAATCAAAGAAGTAAGAATGAAAAGAACATTAAGTTTATCAAATGGAACCAGGCATTTTGGACATCCTTTCCTACAGATAGGGATGATTAACAAGACAATGAATTCATAAGAAATCACTACATTTTGGAGTATGTTACTGTGAAGGGATGCTGGAAATGTGACAGACAGGCAAGAAAGTCAATTGAGAATATTTTATTTGCTTTATAGAATTAAAAATATCAATTTAATATTACAGCACTATAAGATGATGCTTTGCATCTTGATTAAGTTAAATGGATTTACTGGCATTAATATTTTGTTTGTTTAATTCCTAGGACATTTCAATGACCTTTTCAGATTAATGCTACCTAGAACACTGGGCTTTCTTCTTTTCCTGGTTATTGTTTGTTTAATATCACACAAGTCTACAATATGTCACAGTTATGTATAAAGTTTGGCGTATTAGCTCATGTCCAGAAATTGTCCGCAAACTTTTGGAAGCCTTTTAAATTTCAAATAAGACCCAGTGGTAAAGACATATAGAAGGTAGATTAACTCATAAATTTTTTGACAGTAAAGCAAAATAGCACAATGTTGACTTCAAAGAAACACATCACCAACTACATTATTAGAAAGAAATTTATACAAATAAAGCCTTTAAGTTAGTTATGAAATTCATGATCCTACCATATTTACATGTTGAGTAATACCTTTCTTATGATTATGGCAAAAAATTAAACTGTTGTAAATTTGGTGAAGAGATTGTGAAAGGTTTTTTGTTGTTGCTGTTATTATAGGAGTATTTGTTATTATTTATATTTCTGAAGAATAGATGCATC
The DNA here is from genome assembly GCF_907164565.1 of Psammomys obesus. Classification (NCBI taxonomy): domain Eukaryota; kingdom Metazoa; phylum Chordata; class Mammalia; order Rodentia; family Muridae; genus Psammomys; species Psammomys obesus. The sequence goes on along the minus strand of NW_026596166.1, from coordinate 12,881,567 downwards.
TGAGTTGGTATTTTAGTATACATATTAGAAACCATCATAGCAATAAAACCTGTATTTATTTCAAGTTTTTCTGGATTGGTCTTAAGGCCTGAAGTTTTCACATAAGACATCTTTTTTTTTTAAATAACAAAATAAATATAATAATACAAAACAAAATACCCCTATCACATCAAAATAGAACAAAACAAACCAACAGAAGAAAAAGAACCCAAGAGAAGGCACAATAAACCCAAGAGAAGGCAAAACCCCAAACCCCACTCATTTGCAGGCTCAGGAATCCCATGAAAAGAATAAATTGGAAGCCACAATATAAACACTGAGGACCTGTTACATACCTACGTGGGCCCTGTGCCTGCTGATTGGATCTGTGAGTTCTTATGAGTTGTTTGCTCATGTTGTTTTAGAGCAGTGGCTCTCAGCCTTACTAATGCTGTGATCCTTTAAGACAGTTTGGGATGTGGTGACCCCAACCATAAAATTATTTTCATTGCTATTTTATAACTGTAATTTTGCTACTGTTAGGAATCATAACATAAATATCTGTGTTTTCCAGTGGTTTTATCCTATCCTAGGAAAATGTCCATTGACCTTGAAAGGGTTGTGACCCACAGGTTGAGAACCACTACCTTAGAAGGTCTTGTTTCCTTATTGTCCTTCATCTTCTCTAACGCTTTCAGTCTTAGTGCCTCCTTTTCCTGAGATCTGAGGGGAGGGATTTGGTGTGAACATCCCATTTAGGGCCAAGTGTTCCATGATCTCTCACTTTCTGTATAAGGTCTGTTTGTGAGTTTCTGTATTTGTTCCCATCTGTTGCAGGAGTAAGCTTTTCTGGTAATGGCTGAACAAGGGACTAACCTATGAGTATACCAGAATAACATTCACAGACATTTTATCAGTGTTTCTTCATCTCTCTTTTTCTCAAATCGTAGTATTTTACTTTAGTCTAGGTCTTTGGATTATCTAGACTCTGGATCTTGTTTACCCAGGCAGTGTCAGGTATGGATGCCAACTTGTGGAATATACTTTAACGCAAATCAAATATTGGTTGATTACTCCCCAAAGCTTTGTGCCATCAATGCTTTAGCATAACTTACAGACAGCACACCTTTGTATAACAAAGGGTTTATGGCTGACTTGATGCTCATATTTCTCTTTTGGTAGCATACAGAGCACCTTCATATACCAAAGATGCTTTAAAATAGACAGGAACGCTCTATGTAGTCACCAGCTCAATTTCTCAGTGTTCAATGAGTCTGGTAGGTGTCTTCAGCAATGAGACTGGTGCAGCTTCAGCAATGGAGTTGCACAGTCTTTTTATTGAGAGCAACCTAAAATCTTGGCAATAGAATTGGTTGTCTGGGCATTCCCATGGGACCCCTTTGCCCAACAACTCAATTAGATATAACCAAATCTTGGTATTTGAAGTTTCATTTGACAAGAGATGAGACTTTTTCTCCCTCATAATGTGTTGGTCAAAATTACATCACTTTTATATATTTACATATTATAAGAAGGGTCTACTGTATTAGGGTTCCTACTATCCCCCAAACTCCTTAATTTAAGCTTTTCTCTCCATATTACCTTCCTCATTCCCCTCTTCCCTACCACTAGCAACTTAATCCTCCCATTCCAGCTCACCCTATCCATACGCACTTGTCTATTCTGTTTCCCACTCCCAAAGAGATCTATCTGTACCCACTAGTTAATTTTTCTACACATTCCCTATGCTGTTTCATGGATTGCAGCGTGTTTATCATTGAGTTAAGAGCCAATACCTCCAGATAAGTGAATATATACCATATTTGTCCCTCTGGCTCTAGGATATCTCACTCAGGGTGATTTTTTTTCTAGTTCTGTTAATTTGCCTAAAAATTTCATGATGTCAGTGTTTTAATGTTTTTTTTTATTTTTAAATAATTTTATATATTCACTTCTATCTCAACTGTAGCCCTCTCCCTCTTTACCCCCCTCCCTCATCTCCTCCCTGCCCCCTCCCGAGTCCACTGAGAGGGGGTGTCTTCTTCTCCTTTGTCTGGCCCTAGCTTAACAGGTATCTTCAGGATGGTTGCAGTTTCCTTATCTGTGGCCTAGCAAGGCTGTTCCTCCTTCAGGGGGAGAGGAAGCTCATGAGTTCATGTCAGAAATAATTCCGGTCCCCCTTACTAGGGAGCCCACTTGGATACTGAGCTACCATGGACTATGTCTGAGCAGGGGTTGTAGGTTATATCCATGCCATGGTCCTTGGTTGGATAAACAGTCTCATAGAATACCCCTGTGCTCAGATATATTTAGACCTTGTGGGGCTTCCTGTCCTTTCTAGGATATACTAATTTCCCCTTCCTTCATATGATTCCTTACACTCTGCTGAAGGCTTGGTTATGGGTCTCAGCATCTGCTTTGATACAAAGCTAGGTAGAGTCTTTCAGGTGCCTTCTGTGCTAGGCTACTGTCCTGTTACTTGTTTTCTCCTGTTTCCAATGTCCACCTGCTTTTTCTTTCTAGATGAGGATTAATCATCTTACCCTGGGACCTCTTTCTTGTTTATCTTCTTTAGGTGTACATATTTTAGCATGTTTATCCTATCTTATAGATCTATAAAAGTGAGTATATAGCATGTGTGTCTTTCTGATTTTAGGATACCTCACTCAGGATGATTTTTTTTCTAGATCCCACCATTTGCCTGCAAAATTCATGATTTCCTTGCTTTTAATTGCTGAGTAGTATTCCATTGTGTATAAGTACCACAATTTCTGTATCCATTCCTCTGTTGATGGACATCTGGGTTGTATGCAGCTTCTGTAAAGCAAAAGACAGTGTCATTAGAATAAAACGACAGCCTGCAGATTGGGAAAGGATCTTCACCAACCCAACATCTGACAGAGGGCTGATATCTGGAATATATAAAGAACTAAAGAAGTTAAAAGGCAATAATTCAAGTAACCCAATTTAAAAAATGGGGTATGGAGCTAAACAGAGAATTCTCTGTAGAAGACTATAAAACAGCAGAGAAACACATAAGGAGATGTTCAACATCCCTAGCCATCAGAGAGATGCAAATAAAAAACCACCCTGAGATTTAACCTTATAACCATCAGAATGGCTAAGATCAAAAACTCACGAAATAACGCATGCTGGAGAAGTTGTGGAAAAGGGGAACCCTCCTCCACTGCTGGTGAGAATGTCAACTGGTACAACCACTTTGGAAATCAGTCTGGTGCTTTCTCAGGCAATTAGGAATAGTGCTACCTCAAGATCCAGCTATACCACTCCTAGGCATATATCCAAAAGATGCTCAACTATACAACAAGGACATTTGCTCAACCATGTTTGTAGCAGCTTTATTCGTAATAGCCATGATGTCATTTTATAACTGCTCAGGAATACTATATTGTGTAAATATGCCACATTGTCTTTACACATTTGTTTATTGAGGGACATCCAGGTTGTTTTCAGTTTCTGGCTATAATGAATAGAGCAGCAATAAATATGGTTGAGCAAGTGTCTCTGTAGCTATAACATCATTTTGGTATATGCCCAATAATGGTATAGCTACCTGGATCTTGAGTTAGAACAATTCCCATCTTCCTGAAGAATTTCCGCATTATTTACCACAGTGGCTGTAGAAGTTTGCACTCTTATCAACAATGGATGAATGTTCCCCTTATCCCACAATCTTTCCACCATGAGCCCTGACAATTCTGTTGACCTTAACCATTTTTAAAGGTATAAGTTGAAATCTCACAGTAGGTTTGATTTGCATTTCCAAGAGGGTTAAGGATACTCAACAAATCTTTCAGTAATTCTTAGCCAATAGATATTTCTCTGTTGAGAATTCTGTTTAGATCTGTACCCCATTTTTAATTGGATTATTTCGTTTCTTGGTATCTATTTTTTTGAGTGCTTTATATATTTGGAAATTAGCTTTTTATTGGATGTGCAATTGGTAAGAATCCTGTCTTACTCTGTAGGACACCAGTTTGTTTGAATGACAGTGTCTTTCACTTTCAGAAGCTTCTCAGTTTCATGAGGTTCCAAGTTCCAATTATTTAATATTGATCTTAGACTTGCATTAATGATGGTTTTTTTTTCTCAGAAAGTCTCATGTGACAATGATTATTTCCCACCTTTGCTTCTATCAGATTTAGTGTATCTGATTTTATACTGGGATCTTTAACACAGTTAGAATTGAGTTTTGTGCATTGTGATAACTACAGATCTATTTGTGTTCTCTCTTTTTTTTTTCTTTCTGTAAAAGCATCCAGTTTGACCTGTATCAATTGTTGAAGATGCTGTCTTTTATCAAGTGTGTGTTTCTGGCTTATTTATAAAATATCAGATGTCCACAATGTGTGGGTTTATGTCTGGGTCTTATTCATCATTGACTGGTATGTCTGTTTTTGTGCCATTATTATGTTGTTTATATTACTATCGCTTTTTAATACACCTTGAAATTAGGAATAACAAAACCTCCAGAAGTTCTTTTATTACTCACTATTGTTTTAGCTATCCTGAGTTATTCTTTGTGTGTGTTTCTATATGAGACTGAAAATTGTCTTTTCAAGATCTGTGAAGAATTGTATTGAGATTTTTATGGAGATTGTGTCATAAAAAGAAGAAGCCTCAGATCATCTTTAAGAGGCATATATGGAAAGGCCTGTACTCTCATAATTTGAGAGAGAAATTTCTTCTTCTTAAGTATTTTACACAAATATGTTTTCCTACAGTAGCACAAGAGAGTAAACAATGACATTCTCTGGAGGTACTTATTTTCATGATGTTCTGTACAACTGGTTTAGTCTTTATTTAAGTTTTCCATCTGCTGGGTATTATCTCTCAAATAGATATTGTGATGCTGAATAACAATTCCTAACTGGACATGGGATGGGATTCACCCAAGTACCAAGTCTCTAGGACTATCTGTGGGTGGAGGGGGAGGGTTAATTAGAGGGTTAATTGTTAATCTTGTTTAGTTCTGTAGGGTAGTAAGACCCACCTTAAGCAAGGATGAAATAAATGCTTTATCTCCTTTTGTATTACTGTTTATTTTTCTTTATGTGTTAATACATACCTGTACCTGGTTATTTAATATATTTAAGGATGATCTCTCTACGGGGTAAAGAGAACTTGCTAGGTAGATCAGACTGGCCTTAAATTCACAGAGATCAGTGTCCCCTGCCTCCTAAGTGGTGGATTAAAGGTATGACCAGACACTGCTGCACCTATTTAATTTTAGGCATACAATGATATTGTGAGAAAATATACCTTAATTAAAGATATTGATTTCTTGTTGTGGAATCTATTGATGATTTTATATTACAGATCACACTTTTAATGTGAAGACAATTAAGACCTTGTACATTATCCAAAACTATTCCTAAAACAGTCTGGTCTAATAAAAACCAAAATTTCCTATAATTTTTGTCATTGGTATGTTTAAATACTTAAAATAGCAATAATTGTCTAGGCATGGCTCACTTTAAATAATGTACAATACATATAGTATAACAAAAGGTTCAAATAAGTAAACTGTTAAATTCATCAAACAGAATTCTTCATGTCATTTCCAATTTTTGACCCCAACCTCTGCAGGCATTGATTGCTATGCAGAAGCGATGAGAATCAGTGAACATCGTGAGAAAGAAACAGGCTGTTAAAAGCTTAGCTCCTTTAAAGACCTTGATAATTTGTGTCTCTGTGCGGCAAAATGTAAAAGTATTTGCCAAGGAGTTATGAGTTTATAATTTTTGCTTTCGTTGAAAATGTACAATAGGAAGGATAGTAATTTTATATAGCAGGGTTTGTCAGATTTTAATGTGAGTATAAAGCAGATATGGAGGTGGCTTTGAAGTTAAACATTTCTGATATTACAACAAAAGATTACCATGATATTGATCTGTGTGCTATGTTTAGAAACAAGCTTGTGCATTGTTTGTTTTTAAATTTAGCCAACCTACTAGGTAATCTAACACATTAGAAGAGCAGAGAAACCAAAGTAGCATAGGCAACTTAGATTCTCTCTTCTGTTTCTTGATTTCTAGCCTTTGGTAAACTACATACAAATGATGCTATGATATGGAACAGAGATATGGATTCCACATGCCAGTATGAACAATGTGTTTGAATTCAGTCTGACTGCTATACACATTCACAATTAAAGGTACTGCTGTGCATTCAACATCTTATTTCATGACATTTGATTCATTCAAAGACTGAGGAACATGGTACATTGTATGTATGTGCATGTTTATGCACACCAAATGAACATATTACAAAATTTATTGAATGTGGGATTATTACTGTTTTCCAATTAGGATTAATATCCTTCATTGAGGACAAATTATAATTGCTCTTTGAAGAAATTAAAATTTACCTTTAGGTGCTTATACAAATCCTTGCCAAAAGTTCTTCAAAAAAAAAGTTGATATTTTTTTAAGCAAGTTATTACAATGTGAAATTATTTAAATGTTTTTTTGCTGTTTGTTTTTCGAGACAGGGTTTCCCTGTGTAGCCTTGACTGTCTTCAACTTGCTTTGTAGAGCAGGTTGGTCTCGAACTCACAGAGATCCATCTGCCTCTGCATCCCTGAGTGCTGAAATCACAGGCTTTGTGGCATTATGTCCGTCTATTTAAATGTTATTTAAAATATTATGGCAGCCAGTTCTGAAGATACCTGACAAGCTAAGGTCAGATGGAAAGTGAGGAGGACTTCCCTTAGCAGTGGACTTGGAAAGGGGCACAGAGGAGATGAAGGAGGAGGGGTGGGGTTGGAGAGAATGAGCGAGCGAGGGGCCTATGGCTGGGATACAAAGTAAATAACCTGTGATTAATATGAAAAATAAAAATTAATAAAAAAGTTTTTCTTCATCTAAAAAATAAATAAAAATTTGTAATAAAAATAAAATATTATTCTAGAAATTGGCTATCTCACTTTAAAAATTAAAAGGAATTCTGTGCAGGGGTTCTAGGTTATCTCCAGGAATAGTCCTTGGTTGGAGTATGAGTTTCTGGGAAGTTCCCTGTGTTCAAATTTTCTTGTTCTGTTGCTCTCCTTGTGGAGCCCATGGCAGTTCAGTGTCCAAGTGGGTTACATAGTAATGGGAAGAGGGACTGCCTCTGACATAATCTGATTGGCCTGCTCTTTGATCACCTCCCCCTGAGGGGGGAGCACCATTACCAGGCCACAGAAGATGACAATGCAGCCACTCCTGATGAGAACTGATAGTCTAAGATCAGAAAGAAGGAGAGGAGGATCTCCCCTACCAGTGGACTTGGGGAGGGGCATGCGTGAAGAAAGGGGAGGAAGGGTGGGATTGGTAGGGGAGAAGGGAGGGGCTTATGGGGGGTACAAAATGAATAAAGTGTAATTAATAATAATAATAAAATATTAGAAAAAAAGTAAAAGGAAAAAATTTAAGAACATTTTTTTAAATGTTTACATGAGAAAACTCATAAATTTTTTTCACTTCAACTTAGTGTCGTGAGACAATAAGATTATCAACTTCAGGACTCGGGGAGTTGACTGGAGTTCACGTGTAGTTCCCATTTGGAGCACCTCCTTGAGGTACAAAGTAACCGGGATGGGATTTTCTGTGTTTTTTCCCTTCTCAGTGCTGAGGTTGTGTCTGGTTTGAACCTGTGCCAGTCTTTCTCATGCTGCCTCTCAGTCTCTGGGGTCATAGGTGTATCACTCCAGTTGTACCACAAAGACACTGTTCCCGCAGAGTCATCTTCTCCTGAGAGAGGTCATTGTCGGAGTTAGTGAGGTAATGAGGAGAAAGCTTTATAGGGATCTAGGATGTGGGAGAAGAGCAAGAAAGCAAGGAAGGAAAAGACTTACAGAGAAACTGAAGAGTAACAGCATAGATTGATTCAAAATGTATGATGCTTAACAAATAACCACAGCATTCACAGGAAAGATGGAGGCTGTGAAAGGGACATGAAAGCAATGATTCTATCCAAAAGCCAGGAGGCAGTGACCAGTATTTCTTAAGACTTTATTTTCACTTTTCATTAAAAGTGGGAGAGATCTACTAAAATATAAAAGAAATCCTGTTTTTTAAATTTCTTTTTAATTTTTTAAATTTATTTTTTTATATTTATTACAATTTATTCACTTCGAATCCCAGCTTTAGCCCATTCTCTTGCTCCTCCCAATCCAATCATCCCTCCATCCATTACCTCCCCGTGATGAGGGAGCAGCCTTACCAGGCCACAGAGGAAGACAATGCAGCCAGTCCTGAAGAGATCTGATACGCAAGAGTCAGAGGGAAGGGGAGAAGGACTTCCCCTATCAGTTTATTTACTTATTTATTTATTAAACAAACAGACAAACAAACAAACAAAATCCTGAACAATTATTGGCCCTCTTGAGGTACCCTCCAAATACTGGACTCACCCTTTTTCTACCAGATATACAAAGGTCTCTGAGACCTTTAGAGTTCTGTGCCTAAAACCTTGGCAGAACAGAAAATGGTAAGAGCAGGTTTCAGTCAATTACAGATTTCTTCTCTTCCTATTTTCTCCGCTTGTTCTGAAGTAACACAAAGGCAAGATAGAATCAACTTAGGAGAGAAATGTCTTGATTCTGTCATTCACTGATGTGTAGCTGTCGGTAAGTAACCTGTATTATTTGTACTGTAGTTTCATTACCTGTGATGGACAATGTGGTTGAAGACATATGTTGCTTCTTAAACAACATAGTTCTTGCCACTTACATGTCTTCATTTCAGTGCTACCTGAGTTACCTTGAAAATATAAACACATGTACGTCTAGTGAATGCATCTATACTATGAAAACCATAAAGCAGGAATTTAAAATGAGGCCACACATCTTTCCTGACTCCTGTCAACCATCTTTTCAAATAATAAAGAGGAATAGTTGAATCTTCTTCTATGTGTAGTCTTCTTATCTGTAAGCAAAATTTCAAATTAATTTAATTCAACCTATGTCAGATTAAGACCTTTAAGTTACCTGAAATACATATTTTCTGGAGATCATGTTAAGCAAATAGTAGATGATTATTAACTATTACCAAAGTTGCATACAAAGTAAACGTAGACATTTTAATTATGATAGTCATTTAAACTCTTTAATAATCCTGCTACACCACTTAGTAAAAGCAACTCATATAATAAGCATGAAGATGATGACAATAAAAATCTCAAAACAAAACCAAAGGAAAACCCTGAGAAGAATGCAGGGCCAGTAAGAATTTCTTTTGTAATAAATAGTAATTGACAAGGTAGATAGAAAAATCCAGACCAGTGAATGAATCCAGAAGAAAATTCTGTCCCTTTTGGCAGGAAGTATAAGCAGGTAAGCTTCAGGATGGTAGGCATATCACACAGTAAATATATCTTATTTCCTACAAGAAATTAAGGATTTCTATTGTGAGTGGCAGAAACGTGAGGGAGATGTGGCCACATGACAAGTGAGAATGAGGCCCTGGAAGATAAACATGATGAGGAGTAGTGACAGGAGTAGGGCATCTCTGAAGGTCTCAAGGTGGGAACAAGGAAGTAGATGAGTGGGCTTGTTTAAGACGCTTTCAAAATAAATTTAATTTGGTAAAAAGCATATAAAGTTTCATCCTGGGATACTTTTCATGAAGGATAATTTTCTGTGAACTATTTATACATAGAGTACTGTTATGTAATTCTCTCTGAGAGATACTTTAATAAGGTTATAACAACACGACACAAATCAAGAGATGGTGTCAGGTGTTCTGTATGCAGTAATTTTTTTTTTATCATGGTCTGTTTTCAGGTTTATAGCTAAATCATTTAAAATCTTAAACTTTTAAAAAATATTTATTTATTTCTTTAACTATTTATTTATTTATTTTGCATGCAATGTGTGTACTTGTGTACATGTGCAATGGCCAATATGTAGATGTAAGTGGATACTCAAGAAAGCTGCTTTTCTTCTTTCACTAAGTACGTCTATATTGAAATAATTTCTAATAGGCTTACTAATGATTTTCTTTTAGGTATTTTGTATAAAGAAACCTATTGATTGTTCAATACTCTCAAGGTTGAACTGTGAGCATTTAGTAACATGACCACCTATTTAATGTCCTTTGTTTTCTTGTATTATTTTATACAAAAAAAAATGCTTAGAACATGACCTCTAATGCCAAAAGAATCTCATTTTGACTCTCACAAATAATAATGTTTTATGATTTTCTTTGAATCTTCTAAGAAGATTGAATATTCTTAGAAATTCATTAGGGAAAACTTCTGACCATGTTCTATCAATCCTGTGTAACTGACATTCTTTCTTTCTAGCACTACATCTTCAAAACTAAGACTATTGAAATTAAATGTTTGAGTGCATTTTTTTATGACCTGGTTTACAGACCTGGCTGCCTGCTTTACAAGACATACAGCTTAAATCCTTGACTTGAGAACAGTGAACAAGTACTCCAGCATGCCAAAGAGACCTTATGCCAATGTTCCGAAAATGTGTATAATACCTTGAAACTTATGCTTGATTTTCTAAATTCTCCAGTGAGATTCTCTCAGGGAACTGCCTTGATTTCTATGAGAACACCACTTTACGTAATCTTCAGTCTTTCTTCCTTTGTTTCTCTGTGTTTTCGTTCCTCTCTCTAACATCATTTCTTTCTTCCTTTTTTAAAAATTTTCTTCTTTGCTTCTGCCTCCTCTCTTTCTTTGTCCATTCTTTTGAAACTTAAAACTTTGCATGTAGCATGCACAGTGGTACTTGTTTTCACAGACAACACCACTAAGGAAACCAGGAATGTTAAGCACATTTTTTTAAGTTCTTTTTTTTTTTTTTTTTTTTTAAGAAAGAGATGTATAACTTCTCTTTCCACACAGAAGTCTGGGAATGGTTGTGGTTGATAATCTGCTAAGCTTTGTGCTATGGTTTAGCGATCTCTGCCTTCATTTGGTACCTGACAGTCAACAAGAACAATCTTAAGAATGCTTTCCCTTTTCTATGTCCTCTGTTAGTTACTTTTATAATTCTCTTATACTTTTGTAAAGTGGTTAGACTAGCCATGTAGGTAATACCATCAATACTGACCTCTATTATAGCCATAGTTTTCTCTTTAAAAGATAAAAAAGAGGAAGAAGAGGCACCAAAATTCTTCTTCTCACAGATAACACTAGGATAAGGTTAAACATGTAGGGTTGTTTCTTCAAAGGAAGAGACATATAGGCTGATTTCAGTTCAGAAGTCTGGGAATAGATGTGTTTAATAGCTTGGTCAGCTTTGGACTATTTGTATGTCTGAGACCACACTAGATCCTCACCCAGACCATTAAGATATCCCATGTGGTCAATCTATAGAACCCATCCATCTTCATGGAAGATGTAATATGTTCTTTGGATTGATACTCTGATGGCCATGGCATTTGTCGAGACCCCTAGAGTTGCTAATAATGTGTTTACCCCAAGGCCTGTTAGCATACATATGAAGGGTTCTCATGAAGAATACATCCTATATTTTCTGTACAATCAGCTTCTTTCATGTGTGGAAGCTTGAGTGCATTCATGCCTTTTTTTGGCTTATATTTATTCAGTTCATAGCTTATGACAAATACATTGTTCAGCAAAATTTGATATTGTCTAGTCATTGGCACAGCACTACAGGCACAAGAGGAAATGGGTTATGCTCCAAGTACCATGGCTAAATTAATGATGGGAGCATAGTCCAAGGTTGTTTAGGTTCTCATTATGATCATCTTTTCCTTGACTACTTTTCATCTAACCAACACACTGTGGTCTCAGGTTGTATTTTTATTTTCTAATGGCCCCGAGCTTATTTAAGACTTACTGGCCTTCAGTTATGTAACATAATTCTTATGTGTATACATTTTAAACCATATCCTGTTCTTCTTTTCACCCTGCTTTGTGGCAATTAAGAACAAATATTCTTTTCAGGACAATAATTAAATTAACATAAAACAATATTTAGTAAACTAATAAGTGACAATTTTTTTCTTTGTCCTTGGCTGAAGTGGAAAATAAAGAAAAATAGAGAAACACACAAAAAAGCTGGAGCCAGATCGGTTCTTTACACAAGATGGAGTGGTACCATCTATGCAATAATCCAGAACCTTAGAACATTTATTATGTAGCGCAAAGAGGGGAGAAGTTAGCTAATATCAGTAGGAATATCTGTCGTCTGAAGTTGTAGACATGGAGGAGTAGGAAGCTGCCATTGCAATATTTTGGTTCACGTTGACTGATGATTCACAAACATTGTAATTTGATGTAGAAGAAGGATTTGCCAATTATGAGCCCAACCAGTATGGAGAAAGCTTTCCCAACTTCCCATATATCTCAGGCATTGGTCATCAACATGGCCAAGTTCAAGTTTACCAATGCATTTTCACTAGGAACTTTATCTGTTCTTTGCATGTTCATGCAAGGCTTTCTCTGTTCCCCACAATTTGTATCATGTGAGTAGTATATGACTATAATTTGGTTCTGGTGGTCTCCTTGTGGCACTCCTCTCCCCTCCAGGTCTTACTATCTCCCCCTTCTTTCATAAGATTCCCTACACTCTGCCCAAAGTTTGGTTATGAGCCTCAGCATCTGCTTTGATACACTGGTGGGTAGAGACTTTCAGAAGCCCTCTGTGGTAGGCTCTTGTCCTGGGTCCTGTTTTCTCCTTCTTCAAATGTACACCCCATTTGCCTTTCTGAGTAAGGATTGTTCATCTTCCCTAGGGTCCCCCTTCTTGCTTAGCTTCTATAGGTGTACAGATTTTAGTATATTTGTCCTATATTATATGTTTAATATCCAATTATAAGTAAAGTATGGGCCCAGGGGTCTTTTCTGAGACTGATATTCCTACCAAAGGACTATTCATGGAGATAGTCTAGAATCCCTGCTCAGATGTAGCCCATGGCAGTTCAGTATCCAAGTGGCTACCCTGGTAAGGGGGACAGGGACTGTCTCTGACATGAAATCAGTGGCTGGCTCCTGGATTACCTCCCTGTGAGGGGGGAGCAGCTTTGCCAGTCCATAGAGGAAGGCAATGCAGCCAGGTCTCCTGATGAGACCTGATAAGCTGTGGTCAGATAGAAGGGGAGAAGGACCTCGCCTATCGGTGGACTTTTACAGGGGCATAGGAGGAGATGAGGAAGGGAGGGTAAGATTGAGAGTAAGGGAGGGAGGGGCTACAGCTGGGATACAAAGTGAAAAAACTGTAATTAAAATAAAAAATAAAAATTAAATAAGAATATAATTTGTAGAAAATTACACATAATAATGATCCATTTGGGAAATTTTGGGTACAATCAAGTGTAGTATCTTTTCTTTTCAGTTTAATATTTAGTGTGTCTTCTATCTGAAGACAGTATATTAAATAAAATTTTGGAGTTCTGAGGTGGTATGGGGCTTGCTTCTTCTATCCCATCCTTTGACCTGGTGTTGTAGTATCTGCATGATCACTGTATCAAAATATTTCCTATAATAAATAAAAGTAAAAAAATTAGTTAGATTCTGAAAAGCTTTGAATCATATTTTACAGTATATATCTATGAGATATGTGCAGTAGAAATATGGGCACATACATTTGTACGTAGAAACCAAAAGAAGACATAGTTGGCCATGCCTAACTACTTATGTGGTTGCCAGAAATTTGAACCAATATCCTCATGTTTCCACATCAAATGCTCTTACATAAGCCACCTCCCCAACCTTACATAAATCATATTCTAAAGAACTGTTAGTTAGCATCATTATATTCTTGGAACAAACAAGTTTATGTGACACCTAGAAAAACTTGAGTGACTGTAAAATAAGTTAAAAATTATGTTCTCTGTATTCATTTGCATCAATTTGCTTATATTGTTGGTTATATTGAAGTCCCAGCTGCACCAAAAATCAGCTTCTTAGGCAAGAACAACTCATGCTCAGTTTGCCAATTTACTATCACAACTTCATGCTTTACATTGTTTCTCTAAAGCTTACTTGCAAAGTCTTTAGGCTTTAATTTTTTATTCTTTATTAATTACACTATATTCACTTTGTACCCCCCCATAAGCTCCTCCTGCCTCCCCTCCAATCGATCCCAACCTCCCCCTTCTTCATGCATGCACCTCCCCAAGTCCACTGATAAGGAAGGTCTTCCTCTCCTTCCTTCTGACCTTAGTCTATCAGATATCATCAGAAGTGGCTGCATTGTCATCTTCTGTGGCCTGGTAAGACTGCTCCCCCTCAGGGGGAGGTGATCAAAGAGCAGGCCAATCAGATTCTGTCAGAGGCAGTCCCTCTTCCCATTACTATGTAACCCACTTGGACACTGAACTGCCATGGGCTATATCTGTGCAGGGGTTCTAGGTTATCTCCATGCCTGGTACAAGGTTGAAGTATGAGTCTCTGGGAAGTTCCCTGTGTTCAAACTTCTGGTTCTGTTGCTCTCCTTGTGGAGTTCCTGTCCTCTCCAGATCTGACTCTTTCCCACTTCTTACATAGATTCCATGCACTCTGCCCAACAGTTGTCCATAAGTCTCAACATCTTCTTTGATAGTCTGCAGGGCAGAGCCTTTCAGAAGCCCTCTGTGGCAGGTTTCTAGCTTGTTTCCTGTTTTCTTCTTCTGATGTCCTTCCTCTTTGCCTTTCGAAATGGGGATTGAGCATTTTAGTCAGGGTCCTTTCTCTTCATTAGTTTTTTTAGATGTACAGATTTTAGTAGGTTTATCCTATATTACATGTTTATATGAGTGAGTATATGAGTGTATGTCTTTCTACATCCGGAACAGCTAACTCAGGATGATCCTGTCCAGTTCATACCATTTACCTGAAAATTTCATGATTTCCTTATTTTTCATTTCTGAGTAATATTCCATTGTGTAGATTTACCTCAATTTCTGCATCCATTCTTCAGTTGAGGGCCATCTGGGCTGTTTCCAGCTTCTTGCTATTACAAATAAAGCTGTTATAAACATGGTTGAGCAAATGTCCTTTTTGTGTACTTGAGCCTCTTTTGGATATATGCCTAGGAGTGCTATGGTTGGATCTTGAGGAAGCACTATTCCTAGTTGTCTGAGAAAGCACCAGATTGATTTCCAGAGTGGTTGTATAAGTTTACATTCCCACCAGCAGTGGAGGAGGGTTCCCCTTTCTCCACAGCCTCTCAAGCATGTGTTGTCAATTGAGTTTTTCATCTTGGCCATTCTGTAAAGTGAAATCTCAGGGTTGTTTTGATTTAGATTTCCCTAATGGCTAATGACATTGAGCATTTCTTTAAGTGTTTCTCTGCCATTCGTTATTCCTCTATAGAGAATTCTCTGTTTATCTCTGATCCCATTTTTTAATTGGATTATTTGGTTTGCTGCATTTCAGCAATTATCACTATTTGCAGATGATATGATAGTATACATGAATGACCCCAAAAATTCTACCAGGGAACTCCTACAGCTGATTAACACCTTCAGCAAAGTGGCCAGATACTAAATTAACTTAAAAAAGTCAGTAGCCCTCCTGTATACAAAAGACAAAAGGGCTGAGAAAGAAATTAGGGAAACAATTCACAATATTGTGAAGGGAAAACCCTTCACAATAGCCACAAATGACATAAGTACCTTGGTGTAACCCTAACCAAGCAAGTCAAAGACTTGTATGAAAAAAATTTCAAGTCTCTGAAGAAAGAATTAATAGAAGATATGAGAAGATGGAAAGATCTCCCCTGCTCGTGGCTTGGCAGGATTAACATAGTAAAAATGGCCATCTTACCAAAAGCAATCTACAGATTCAATGCAATTCCCATCAAATTACCAACACAATTCTTTACAGACCTGGAAAGAAAAATAAGCTTTAATTTAATCCCCAGATTATTTTACCAAAGCATTAGTGCTTAATGTTTAAGTCTCACATATGTCTACTACTTGACTATATATTTAATACTTAGTAAAGACCAAAAACTTACTATAGACCAAAAGAATCTTCAGAAAGATTCATACAAAATTTACATTTCTGATATTTTATCAAATCCAGAGATTGTGTGTATGTGTGTGTGTGTGTGTGTGTGTGTGTGTGTGTGTGTGTGTATTGGAGGAACGCAAAGCATCACATGTTCAACAGTTCTGAGAAAGCAATGGCAGTCATACATGTTAACATAATCTGATTTTTACACATTTAAACAATGGAGCACATGTGACCCCACACTCTTCCTTCTCTGTTTTTTCAAAAAACTGTATAATTTTATTTCACTGTTTTTATTGAAAAAATTCAGACAATATATTTTGATTATGTTTTCCCTATCCCAATTCCTTCCGGATTCTCCCTACCTAACAAGCTTTATGTTATCTTTCTCTTTCTCTGCCTCTGTCTCTCTCTTTTTCTCAACACAACACACAAGGCAACAAAGAAACACAAGCACAAAACCAGAAATAAGAATACACAATCAAGCCCTGTGTGGTGGTGCATACCTGAAATCCTAGCACTCTGGGAGGCAGAGGCAGGTGGATCCCTGTGAGTTCAAGGTCAGCCTGGTCTTCAAAATGAGTCCAGGGTAATTAAGGCTACACTGAGAAACCCAGTCTAGAAAAACAGAAAAACAAAAAACAATCCAAAGAATAATAAGAAAAAAAAAAACCCAAACAAAAATGAGACAAAAGTGCCATTGAATTTGTTTTGTGTTTGCCAACCACTACTGGACGCTGGGAATGTCTTGATATGTGGTTAATATATCCATTGAGATTCCATTGAAGAAAATGCATGTTTTCTTTCCCAGTGCCTATCAATTGCAGATAGCCAAAATATCTGGGCACAGGGTCTTTTCTGAGACTGACATGCAACCAAGGACCATGTATGAATGTAACCTTGAACCTCTGCTCAGATGTAGCCTGTGGTAGCTCAGTAACCAATTGGTTTCCCATAGTGAGGGGAACAAGGACTATTTCTAACAGGAACTCAATGACTGGCTCTTTGGCCTCCCCACCCCCCAAGGGAGGAGCAGTCCTGTTAGGCCACAGAGGAGAGCTTTGCAGCCAGTCCTGAAGATACCTGATAAAACAGGATCAAATGAATGGGGAGGATGTCCCCCCTATTAGTGGACTTGGCAAGGGGCACGGTGGAGATGAGGGAGGGAGGGAGGGACTGGGAGGGAATGAGGGATCGGGACACGGCTGGGATACAGAGTTAATAAAATGTAACTGATAAGAAAAAATAAAAATAAAAAAATAAAATGTTAAAAAAAAGAATAAGATAGGAGTCTGTGTCTACTTTTCCTCTCGCTGCTGTGGCCTCATCTGGCTTGAACATGTACAGTCCTTATGCATGCTATCACAGTATCTGTTGGTTTATATGTACATCAGTTCCATTGTGTCTGAAAGTCACCTGTTTCCTTTGGTCCTTATAATCTTTCTATCCCATCTTCTGCATAGTTCTCTGAGCCTTGAGGGAAAGGTTTTGATAATGATATACCACTTAGGATTAAGTGCCTCAAAGTCTCCCACTCTGTGCATCTCCAGTGTGGTTTTCTGTTAAGTTCCCATCTACTACAGAAGAAGAAGCTGTTCTGATGAGGCCTAAGCAAGGCAGCTTAAAGAGATACTTACCATTTTTGGAAGTCTTCCATGACACCCATATAAGACACTTTCCTTCCTACTTACGCTGTCCCTCTAATCTGCCTTGTCTCCACAGTGCTCATCAGCACCTCAGCTGGAATCTAAAGGTAAGTGCGAGCATTCATTTGATCTGTTTTAATTACAGGTGCCTGCTTGGTACCCATGCCTGTCACTATTAATGTGGCCTAGAACTTGAGACTAGATAGGTCACAGGTCTAGGAAGAAAGAATATAATTCTGCTAAAGAACATAGCAATAAAATGACTCCTAATGACATATTGCTATATCCATAGGCCACACTCTTCCTCTTTAACCAAGGAATAGCTGAACTGAACTGCAGAAAAGTCTACAGTAGAGGGCATGAATCCAGGTGAACTCTTCAGCTTCATAAGTAAGCCAAGGCAAGAAATATCTGAGAAGCCGGGGGACACTTTGGTATAGAAAATTGACTGATTAAAGAAGAGGGGGGACTTGGGATCTTCACCACAGTTATTGTCACCCTACGGTGTAATTTGCTGGGTCTTGTTCTCATAAATTAAAAAAATTAAAAATAGACTTAGAAGGAGATTAGGCCAATTTTGTTTTTGGAGTTTGAGAGAGAAAACAGCAGGACAGGCAGACAGATTCTGCGTCTGCCAAGATGAAGGAGATGGGAAGTGTAGAAAAAAATGAAAGCTGTATTTTCTGAGTTAAAAGTCAACAAGACAGGTTTGCCAATGGATATCCTCCAGTCATCTCACAGAGCTGATGGGTTGTTCAGGGACATGGAAAATGCTCTGACTGAATAGGTAAGCAGGCATTGGCTTTCAGCTTGTCTGTGAAGAAGAAAAAGAAAGAGGAGAGAAGAGAAAGGTTTCATATATATATATATATATATATATATACATATATATATATATTAATACTGTGAAATCAGTGCAGCTTAACAGTGAGTCTCCAAGCAACTGAGTTTAGGCAAGAACATTGGGGTCTCTAGATATACATGTAATTAAAGGGATTTTCTTACTATGCTTTCATAAGTGCCATCTTTCTTTCCACTCAGTGGCTTTTGTTTGGTCTTCAGGATATACAACAGGAATACTCTTCCCCCTACCCCACACAGGTTTTCTTTGGCCTTGTTTAGGAAGCTCCTGCTGTGCTTCAAAGGCTGTTATCAGTTCCTTAGCAAGCTAGTTCTAAAGGGGTACTGACTATCCACCACGATATATTTGGTAGAGCATGGAAACATGATGACATTCAACCTGTTTGCCACGGGTCATGCCTTTTGTGCCACAGGAAGCAAACATAGATATTTATGTCCAAATGATCCCTGGAAATTTCTGGCTGCAAATGTCTCCTTTTACCCTACTTTTTCTTGGCTGACAGGCTCATCAAGTCTTTATGCTAATATTCCTCATGTTCATTGAAATATCTCTTTGGAATTCTGGAAAGAGGAATTAGTGAGCCTTCAAGGCATGTGGGGTTTTTTCCTACTACTCTGACCTAGACTTAACTATCTGTATTTAAACAAGCTGAAATGTAGTCCATAATAACTACACAGTATAGCGATGAATGAAGTAGATAAGGACAGAAACACTCATGTTCAGGTGTGCAAGTCCTGTTCTCCTTGTATGAATATGTTAGAATTAAGGTGTTTGAATAATTTTTTAATTTCTATGTCTTTGAAGTGAAACCCATTTACAAAGACAACTGCTGTATGACCTTATTTTTTTTTTAAAAAAAAAAAGACAGTGTTTTAATTACAAATTACATCGAAGATACATCTCTTTCTTAGGCTGCATGTTTGTGCGTGATGGAGGTCGTAGTTCACACACAGGCATATTTGAATATGTGTTTCCATGCACATGCAAGTGAAGGGTGGTGGATTTCAGGTGTCTTGTTCTTCTCTGCCTTTATCCTTTGAGATGGGGATCTAGCTGAATGCAGAAGTTGCTGTCTCTTTGCTAGCTAGCCTCAGTGATGCTCTTCTGCCAGCGCAGGGGCCACATGCTCTTGTAGTCACACCTGGATTACACAAGCATAGTGGCCCCTGAGTCCCAAATCCCCTTGCTTGAGCAGCAAGTACTCTTACCACAGAGCCATCTACCTGGATCTTTCTGATACTGGGAAAAATCAGTAATTTGAAGTATAAACTGTAACCTAGAATACGTTGTTAAAGAGGTGTAGGAAGTTTGCTTAAAATGGTAAAATATAAGGTCAGTTAATGTCAGTGAGTGCTAATGAAATATATATTGTGCCTTAAAAAGATTTAACAATGCTGAGAATATTTTTTTTATAAGAGAGATGTGCATTGCTTTAACTGCAGATTACATTCTAGGAGCAAACATCATTTTGTCAGCTGTGTGTGTGTGTGTGTGTGTGTGTGTGTGTGTGTGTGTATGTATGTAGGTATGTGCATAAGTATGGATGGTATATATTAATGTGTGTATGGCAGGGAATGCCTGTGATTGTTCATGGAGAGGTCAGAAGAGTACAACAGGTAACCTTCTGAATCACATTCCATTTCACATTTCTGAGACAAGGTCTCTCGTTGAACCTGAGCTTCTGGTTAACTGACGGGTAAGCTCATATTACCTTCCTGTCTGTTCCCCCAACACTGGGGCTATTGGTACACACACATGATCATCCCACCCCTCTTTTTTACAGAGGGGCTGAGCATTTAAATTCAGGTCCTCTGGATTTTAAAACAAGAATTTTACCCACAGAGTCACTAGTCAGGCCCATAAGTTATTTTAAGAGTTGTATCTGGGCACAGGGTCTTTTCTGAGACTGACACTCAACCAAGGACCATCTATGGATATAACCTAGAACTTCTGCTCGGATGTGGCCTGTGGTAGCTCAGTAACCAAGTAGTTTTCCAAAGTAAGGGGAACACGGACTATTTCTAATAGGATCTCAAGGGCAGGCTGTTTGACCCCCACCCCAGGGGAGGAGCAGTCTGTTAGGCCACAGAGGAGGACTTTGCAGCCAGCCCTGAAGATACCTGATAAAACAGGGTCAGATGAAAGGGGAGGAGGTCCTCCCCTATCAGGGGACTTGGAAAGGGGCAGGGAGGAGACCAGGGAGGGAGTGTGGGGTTGGGGAGGGAATGAGGGAGCGGGATACAGCTGGGACACAGAGTTAACAAAATGTAACTAAAAAGAAAAATAAAATAAAAATAAAAAAATTAAAAAAAAAAAAGAGTTGTATCTGGTCTCCTATTCATATGATTACAGCTCATGCCCCAGATCTAATGGTTTCCTGATGTTAAATGGAAGTATTGGTCATTATATAATAAAAAGTGCGTGTTTAAATAATAATTTTTTTTCTTTTATTTACTTATTTATTCTTTATTAATTACACTTTATTCACTTTGTATCCCCCCTGTGGTTCCCTCCCTCTTCCTGTCCCAATCCCTCCCTTCCTCCACCCTCTGCCTGCATGCCCCTCCCCAAGTTCACTGATAAAGGAGGTCTTCTTTTCCTTCCTTCTGATCCTAGTGAATTAGGTCTCATCAGGAGTGGCTACATTGTCTTCTTCTGTGGCCTGGTAATGCTGCTTCCTCTTCAGGGGGAGGTAATTAAAGAGCAGGCCAATCAGTTCATGTCAGAGACAGTCCCTGTTCCTATTACAATGGAACCCACTTGGATACGGAAATGCCATGGGCTACATCTGTGCAGGAGTCTTTGGTTAGGCTCTGCCCTGCAGACTATCAATGCAGATTCTGAGACTTATGGGCAACCTTTGGGCAGAGTGCAGGGAATCTTAGGAAGGAAGTGGGAAACAGTAAGATCTGGAGAGGACAAGAACTCCACAAGAAGAACAACAGAACCAAAATATCTGTGCAGAGGGGTCTTTCTTGAGACTGATACTCCAACCAAGAGCAATGAATAAATTACACTAAGAGAGTACTTTCATCCTTCTGAAAGTCACAGCACAGGACTTTTCTTTTAGGAAAATGTGATTTAATTTTTATAACTGTTACCTCAAGGAATGGACAGGGACCTACACATTAAACGTAATGTGCTTATCATTTGTCCCATCAAAGCAAGTGATACTGTATTATTTTTTCTTCTTTAAAAAGTTTATTTCAGAAAATGTGTGTCTGCTGAACATTAATTATTATAAATTTGGATACATAAGTCGCCATTTTTTTTTAATCGTGTAAAGATTCCATGGGGATTTTTTTTTTTTCAATTACCAAATGAGAGTTAAAGGCCACTGTCTCGGAATGTGCTCAGCCACACCGCATGTGCACATCCCAGCGGCGCCTCATGACGGAAAATTAATAGACCGTCTTAATGACCCTCAGATTTTCCCTGTTGCTCAAGCAGCTGACGCAGTCCCCAACAGCTATAATTAAACAGAGCAATCTGTCAGGGAAGATAGCTGTTCTTGTTAATTTGGTGAACCACCATACTGGTTTTTCCGATTATGCGTCGTGGCTGACAGTCTTGCGAGTTTTTCACCAGAGCCCTCTGCCAAGCAGCCGAGCTCCAGGCGAGCAGCTTGTGGAACGAAGCTGAGGATGCTTGGAAAACTGTGGTCTTGCCTCTCTATTTTTAGTTTTGAAACTTGCTTTCATGGAGTAAATGAAATGCAGCTATGCTATTGCGCTTGTAAAACTATGAAATAAAGAGAAGCCCAAGCTTTCTACCAGTGTGTTCCTGCCATCTACAACGGAAGCTCTCAATGCATCAGTTGAGACTCCTTCTTTAGAGCACTGGGGATGGATGCTGCAAGCAGGACGCTTCCTTGAGACCTGTTATCAGAAAAGCCAAACTCTTTCAGGTGCTCTCTTCATTCTTTCCATAAAAGATCAATTCTTCTACCTAAAGTTCTTGCTCAGGCAGACTTTCTACGACTGAAACCAGTTTATGTGCATACAGAAGCAATTCAAACCAGAAATACATCATGCATGGTTGTCGAAAGTAACAAAGCACTTTAAACAGCATAATTACTATGTAATATTTGTGTATTGTTTTAGGTAGATGAAGACTGCCTGCAAATGTAAGATCCCTAAGATCATTTCTAAGAACTTACAAATTTATTCTAAATATGAATAAATTTTCCACTTTGGACCTAGAGTTTTATGGAAACTATCATTTTTTTTTAAATTTTATCTTTTTCACAATTTATTCATTATATATTCAGATTGAAGTCCCCTCCCTCAGTTCCTCCCAGTCCCACCTTCTCTCCCTCCTCCCCCAACCATCTGAAAGGAGAGTTCTCCGTCTTTGCCATCTGCTCACAGCTTATCAAGTCTCATCACATCACCACTGCTTGGATCCTCTTCCTCTGTGGTCTGGAAAGGCCTCATGGTCAGGGGCAAGTGATCAAAGAGCAGGAAACCAAGTTCATGACAGAAGCAGCCCCTGCTCACCTTACTCAGAAACCCCCAAAGAGACTGAGCTGCCAATCGACCACATCTGAGCAGGGGCTCTGTGCATGCTCCTGGTTGGTGCATCAGTCTCTGCAGGACACCTTGGGCTCAGATTTTTTAGCTTTGTTGGTCTCCTTGGGGAGCTACTGTTCCCTCCATGTCAATCTCCCCGCCCCCTTCTTCCATAAGACTCTGCTTTCTGCCCAAAATTTGGCTGAGTCTAGCATCTGATTTGCTCCCTTGTTGGGTGGAGACTTTTAGAGGACCCTCTATAGTAGGCTCGCCATCCTGTTTCCTCTCTTCCACTGCTTCTGGTATCTATCCTGTTTGCCATTCTGAATGAGATTTAAGTATCCTCCCTAGGGTTCTCCTCAGTGTTTAGCTTCTTTAGGTCTGTAGATTTTAGTATGGCTAATATCCACTTACACGTGAGTGCATACCATGACTGTCTTTCTATTTCTGGGTTACTTCACTCAGGATGATCTTTTCTAGTTCTATCCATTTGCCTGCAAATTTCATGATTTCCTTATTTTTAATAGATGAGTAGTATTCCATTGTGTAAATGTGTCACAATTTCTGCTTAAAGAAATGCTCAATATCCTTAGTCGTCAGGGAAATGCAAATCAAAACAACTCAGATTCCTTCTTACACTGATCAGAATGGCTAAGATAAAAAAACTCAAGTGACAACACAAGCTGTTGAGGATGTGGAGAAAAGGAAACCCTCCTCCATTGCTAGTGGGAATATAAACTTGTTCAACCACTTTGGAAATCAATCTGACACTTTCTCAAAAAATCGGGAATAGCACAATGTCTAGATCCAGCTATACCACTCCTGGGTATATACCCAAAGGATGCCCCACCATACAACAAGGATATTTGCTCAACTATGTTCATAGCAGCTTTATTTGTACTAGCTATAATTTGGAAACAATTTACATGTCCTTCAATGAAGGCATCTCTATCTTTCAGAATAAGGTATATACTAACAAAATAAGAATTGAAAAACCCACCTCTTTCTGAACATACATGCTTTTAAATCCACAATTATTCTAAATGAATAACATGGGTTAATTGTTGATTTCCACCTTTCCTATTTGTCCCTTTTCTTTGATATTTAAACTCTTAGGTGATTGGGAGTGTTGCATCATCTTCTTTATCTACAGCTACCATAGTTGGTGATCAATCTTGCTAGCTACAAGGTAATTATAAGAAAAAAAAAATTTTTTTTCTTGCTGTGAAAAATCAGAATTGTCAGCATTTTCTAGTTTAGAGACACTTCTGATTACAAACCCTATTACTAAGGACACTCCATTGTAGAAGCAGAAAATTAGCCATATAAATGAAATATATGTTTTCTGTACATTTTTTAGTATTGATGAAAGGAGGCAGAAAAATAGATGCTAATGAATATGTTCAAGAATTACTGGGTAATCTTGACAGCACTTTGTAAAAGCTGGAAAAATGATGGCAGACAAAGAGTAATGCCTAAGATTACATTTTATGAATTATTTCAGCTATGCCACATAAACTTTCATCTTTGATAATTTTCCTATAAAGTACCTGATATCTCCACTGAGCAGACTGTTGGGGGTTGGTCTGATGCTTGCATTTTGATGCTAATTACTGAGCCTCGAGATCTGGTTACTGCTTGGATATACCTATCCTTGTTGTGTAAACCTGCCTAAGACATTATATCTGATTGGTTGACTAAAAGGCCCCAAACCTGGGCAGGGCAAAAATAAGGTAGGTGTGGCTGAAGTAGTCAGGCTTTGGGGAACAGGAAAATCATAGGAAACACAGACAGATGGGAAGACAGGTAGCACAATGAGTTAGCATGGAGAAGAAACCACTTTGGCCAGAAGAAAGTACTCCAAAGATGGTGTTGACAGAGAAAACACCAAGATAAAAACTATAAGCCAATATCTTGGGATTACAGGTGGAAGGTAGCCCAGATAGAAATGGTTAAGGCAGATGTCATTGGACAGGAGATGGATGGTGAGTTTATTGAGACAGTGTAGGTAGAATATCTGTCCAGCCCAAAGTGAATAAGACAATTATGAAATCTAAGACATACCTGTGTCTTATTAATTGCAATAGCAAGTTAAATAATACCACCACAACAAGTATAAGGCTATTAATAACATTAGACAATAGATCTGTATAAGTATAGTTGGCTTCTTATTTCTACCATTGTGCACTTTAATGTTTCTTAAGCATGCTAGAAGAGAAGAAAATTATCTTTTTTTTCTAACAAAAAGATTTGTTTGGAATAATTTGAAAACTGTGTGCATGTAGCATCCACTGGAAAGCCAAATCTGAAACTTAAATTTTGCTTTTTGTGATTTTTGGACCCAAAGCACTAAAAATAAAAATACTGCTGGACACTAACCAAGAATCAAACCACAGGTTTAGGTATTTCCCTTTATCTCCAAAAATACTTCATTTTTTCAACAATTTTTTTTCCTAAATCTATAAGTATGAGTCTTAGTAATTAACATATTATTTTATGTTTAAATTATATGAGTACAATTTCTTAGATGTACAGGAAGCGATAGGTGCAATTGAGGGAGCTTTGGAGCTATGGAACCAAGTGTTAAGGTTTGAGGATGTTGGGCACTATGTTATCACTATTAGTGATAACATATCATATGTAATCACTAATTTCAATTCTTACATTGCTTGATTCAATCAAAGTAATCTCGAGAAACAGATTGTCAGGTTTGCTATTTTATATGATGTAGTGACCCCTGGTTTTTGCATGAATAGTGTGCTACAAATTTGGGATCTACCATATTCACACAAAATAAAGTGAGGAGGAGAGGTATGAAAGGATATTGTAATGATTCATGTATTAACAACAAGGAAAGTTCTAGTCACTAAGTCAACTTTAAGTCACTGTTTAACAATGTCATACCTCCCACAAGAGAACTCCCACAAGAGAACTCCCACAAGAGAACTCAACTTCTTTGTGGTTTGCAGTAGTAAGACAGCTGAGTTCTGAATCCATTTCTCCATTGGCAGAAGGAAAAGGTCTTTTAATAGCATGCTCTCCAGAAGTCAGAAAGTAACCCCCCCTCAACATATTTTTTTATGTTTATAAAGTATTTAATGTCTATTGTCTTCTTTTAGCACTGAACACAATTATGAGTTTAGAGACTTGGGTATCCCCTTATTTTGTAGTTGATTAGTTCTTGGTGGTAAGTAATGTCTGTCTGACCATGGAAAATTCAAACAGTTTTCATTCCATATCACAAGTAGGTATGAGAAGCAAGAGCATCTGGTACTGAGTTAGTAGGATCTACATAGGCATCCAGCAAGTTCTGTGTGGTCTCATTTTCTAAAATCATCGTAAGAAGATGAGTTGAAGCTAAACAGAAAAGTGAAGTGGAGCAAATATGATACAGTAACTACTGAGCCCATGCTGAGATGTTATTATAAATAAAATTGGTATTGGTCTATATAATGTTATTATTAGTTCTCTGATAATCATGGCAATATTATTTAACCCACCATCCCAATTAATAAAATGCAGACACCTGTTAAATTTTCTAATTCCTTTATTTACCTTGGGGTGGGCAGATAACTCACATATGCTGTCTCTGTAACCTCACCATCCACCTTCCAGACCCCATCCAATGCCATCTGCCTTAACCATCCTTTTCTGGGCTGTCTTCAACTTCATCAGAGACTTGAGAAGTCATAAAATTAATTACCTGAAAAAATAGGAAGTGCATGTTAGCAGCTTCCAAAAACAAAGACACAAAAAAGTCAAAGACAGTTTGCTGAGTGAACAGCCATCCAAATCTCTTTATAATGTTGGAGCATCATCTTCAGCCTTCTGGCCAAGTATGTTTGACATATACATATGTAAAGCAGGCACTATTTAGGACTTGTTTACTCTGTATTTGTAGAGTTTAGCAGTCGACTTAGCCTGCGTTTAAGCTTGCCCATTTTGGGCAGAATACTTTCTGTCATAGAAGCATGGGCATTTTATTGCTCAGACGCCTGTTTTGCCACATTTGAAACCACCTCCATATGAAGGTCCTTTGATGCTCATCATCTCTTTGGGATAGGCTGGGTCCTGCCAGGAAATGACATGTCTCATTGTCTCATTCTTAAAATAAGAAAAACATTTTTAAATGCCATATTTTACAGATGCCTGAGGTTTTTGAAGACTTATCTAATCTATCTTTATATAATCTATCTATAGAATTATATCTATCTGTTAAACATAGGATGTATACTTATGTGATAAATTAGACTGTCTAACATGATTATGAGTTGATTGACTAACACTTAACTTGCATTGCTGAATATCCTAAATAGTTTGCAATAGTAGCTTAAAAGTATTGGAAGGAAAGCTGGTATTTATGAGTTGTATGGGCACCGTATTTATTCCAGAGTAAAAACATATATGTGCATCAAAGATAACCTTAAATTTGAATTATATACCCATGTATCAAAAATGCCTTATTTTTTGTATCAATATACAAAATCCTATACCAATGAGTTAAAAATAACCTTATTTGGGAATAACTAAAGCCTTAAGCTGAGGAGTAGCTTCAATAATCTACCTTTTGTTTATATTCCTATTAGATAGTCCTACATTCCCCTTTCTTTCTTTTCAACCCTTTTCTCCTTACCTGAGAAAGATAAAAAAAAAGGAAAAGAAAGGAGAGAAATCCCTGGATCTAACCTCATGAATGAGACCATTAATAACTTATAATCATCTCCCAATGACAATAAACATTCACAGACCCAGAAAACAACCAAAAACCTACCCAACCCACCTTAAGGGAAATGGAATGTCATTCTTATGGCGATCTTCTAGCTGATTTAGGGTGAAGAAATCCTATTTGGGGGCCCAAAGGAAATTAGGAAAAATGGTGAATTAAGCAAGCAATAACATTTGTGGTCCAGTCTCTGAATGTTGAAAAATTTCAGGCTTAATAGAAGTCCTGTTTGGAACAGTCTGAAACGCTGGACCAATTGAGATCAGTAGATTATTTTGAAGCTGTTTTTGAGGGTAGGCTTTGATGAGAAACAGTAACTAAAACAGCTGAGGCTGGAATGAGCAGAATGCAGGAACATGCAGGATGCTGGGACAGATGTGTCAGCCTCTCAGCATACTGAAAGGATGAATCCTGTTAGGTTTCACGCTGGTTTCTAGATTTTTGTTCTGACACCATATAATTTCTCACAAGCATTGTATGGTCCTAAAATTATACATGTATGAGGTGTGTAGGATGCACAGATCAGTTAAAGATAGATCTCTGTTCTTTGTATGAGCAGGAAAAAAAAAACAAGCCTGTAAATCTTTATTCATGCCATATGAAAGGATGGAATGTACATGTCATGGAGATTTTGTAGCCAACAAGGATCATTGGCTAGGCATATACAGCATGTCTCAGTCAGTTTTAAAGTTAGTCCCATGTAGCAGATCAACAATATACGTTATCTATTTGTTTTATTTGGACCTCCTTCAAAGAGGATGTATATTACTATTATTATTGATCATATAAAGATAATGATATTGAAATAAAACAAGGTTGTGTAGAGCTATCCTCCTCTGGTCTCCTGGGCACCTGCTGTTTTAGGCCAAGCCTCTTCCTGCCTCCTGCAAGAAGCTCTCATGTTTAAAGAGATAAGCTCCAAAAGTCTGGGCACAGGGGTCTTATCTGAAACTCCAGCCAAGGACCACTCATGGAGATGGCCTGGAACCCCTGCACAGAGGTAGCCTATGGTTTTTCAGTATCCAAGTGGCCTCCATAGTAATGGGGAGCTCCACTGACAGGAGCTGATTGGCCTGCTCTTTGATCACCTCCCCCTGAGGGGAGAGCAGCCTTACCAGGCCACAGAAGAAGACAATGCAGCCAGTCTTGATGATAGCAGATAGACTAGGATCAGAGGGAAGGGGAGGAGGACTTCCCTTATCAGTGGACTGGAAGAGGGACACAGGTGGGGAAGAGGGAGGGTGGGATTGGGAGGGGAGGATGGCGGGAGGTACAAGGGGGGTGCAATGTGAATAAACTATAATTAATAAAAATAAAAATAAATTTAAAAAAGAGAGACAAACACTGCAAATAGGAAAGACATTATCTTATACAATCAACATTATTTAAATTCCTTTTAACCTTTAATGCTTAAGCATCCCTTAGGTACCTTGTATCTGTTTAGAGGGTTAGGCCTGGGTTTTTATATTTGTTGAGGCTATTTTTGTCCTATCCACTTTTCTATAGTGAATTCCTTTATAGCTACACTTTCTATAAACTTTCTTTTTACCTTTAGAGTTTAAGTATACCCTAGGCATCTTACATCTGGGCTTTTATATTTGTTGTGGCTTGCCCCCTTTTTAATATGGGATGGAAGGTTTTGTCTTTTAAACATATGAATTGTGGTCTTTGAGTTTTTAAGGCTTAAATAGGCTGTCGTGTACTTTTCCACCTGTAAGTCCCCTGTGTCTTTTTTTTGCATCAAGCATGACTGACATTTATCGTGCAAATGTCTCACATTCAAAAGGTGCCATAGCACTGTGACACCTTAATTTACTCAGCATTTAAAGGCTTTTTGACATGGGAGGCATACAGTTTGCATGTTTGTCTCCAAACCTAATTTTGGGTTCTTACATTGACCAATAGAATACATCTCTTAAGCCAAAATGCCCGTTGGCACCAGTTCTCCCATGGGATCAACACTTTTTAGGGAGATTGGCTGGCCTTTGAGATCAGTGTCACATCATCTGTCCTTACATAAACCTAGGATTGATGAGTATCCAACCTTTATAGCAATAAGAAAAAAGAACTTTCATGGTAACTTTAAGGAAAAATTTGTCATTTTGAATCCTAGACTTTCTTTGCAAGAGGCTTATCAGCAGGGATTCTCACCCTGACTTTATTGTATAAATTAGGCTCATCTGGAACTCAGAGATCTGCCTGTTTCTGCCGACTTTGTGTGATTGAAGGTGTGCCACCATCATCCTGCACAAATGTTTCATCTCAATTGTAACTCAAAACCTTTAAATGAAAATCAAGCAAAGAAACAAGAAAATTCTAATTTTGGGGCCAGTTTTGTCAACTTAAGCTGTAACAAGCCAAGTCCAGTTTATCATTTTTTTTTTTTTTAATTTAGTTGTTGCTAAAGGCAGTCCCTTTCTAGAAAGACCTGACAAGCATCTTGCAGCTAGAGAGCTTGGAATTCCAGCTGCTATCAATCTAGTTTCTATCACGAAGATTGCCCTTTCTATTGTCCCCAACTTAGTATTCCTTCTCTGAGCTCTCTCCCCACTCTCTGCATGAACTTTTGTAGACAGGGCATGGAAAACTGTGATCAGCATTAAACACATTGCAACTAGATCCATGACTATGACAACCAAAGTCAAAAGGGACCCAAACACCCTCTGTCATGGTGTTTTGTTTTATTTTAGATGTAGTTCTAGGTCTAACTCTGTCTAGAGGTCTGTCTGCCTTCCAGAATTGCCTTTCCAACTTGCCAGGTCTCCACAGCCATGGCCACTGTTGCTGCTCTGTATGAGCTGAGCCAGATGGCAGCAGCAGGGAGAAACACTTGTGTGTCCCTGTTGATAGACCTAGCAGCAGCCAGTTTTTCTATGTTAAGTCCAACCCATATGTCTCCTGGTCTGCCTGAAGTAGGCTGTCTTTTGCTTATGGGCATATTTAAGAGTATCTCTTAAAGAGACAGTATTTGACCAGGGAGTTTTTAGGTTTTAAGTTTGGGTTGTATTACTGGGAGCTTATTCCCCCCAACCCCCAAAAAACTGTGATAAATTATGATATAAAAGGGTGTGGATACATAAAATTAGTTGGACAACATTTGTTGTTGGAGATGAACAGGTGAGTGTTGGGTTATATATTATTTTTTATTAGCCCTGTAATTATTGTGGTGGTATTATTTAATCCTCTATCACAAATAATAAGACACAGACACATGTTAGATTTTATAATTGCCTTATTTACCTTGGGTTGGGCAGATATTATACCTACATTGTCTCAATAACCTCACCATCCTTCTCCCAGCCCCCATCCAATGCCATTTTCCTTAACAATTCCAATCTGGGCTATCTATAATCCATAATCCCAAGGTACTT
>NW_026596166.1:12826355-12850541 GCF_907164565.1 Psammomys obesus | reverse complement strand
ATATATATATATATATATATATATATATATATATATATATATATATATATTATCTTGGTGTTTTCTCTATCCATAGTATCCTTGGAGTTCTTTCTCCTGGCCCATGTGGTTCCTTCTCCACAGTAACCCGTGGTGGCATCCTCCTGCCTCCTCTCTTACCATCTGTCTGTCAGTTTCCAGTGATTCTCCTGTTCCCCCAAAGTCTGGGAACCTTAACCATACCTACCCCATTTTTGTTCAGCTCAGGTTTTCAGCATTTTAATCAACCAATCACCTATACATTCTTAGGCAGATTTATACAACAAGGATAGGCATATCTAAGCAGTAACTAAATCTTGAGGGCCAGTAATTAACATCAAAATACAAGCATCAGACCAACCCCCAGCACCGAGATGTAAAGCTATTGGATCCAGCCTTGTCTAGTGTCTGTTTAGTAATCTCATTTCATGAGTCTTCTACTACATGAAGATACTAATTTAATTTACGTTCTCATTTTTCCTTTATTGGTAAGAAATGGAGCTTTTGAACATTTTTTTCAAAATAATTATTTGGTATATGTGGGCCGTGGGCCTTAGCATGTATGTGCAAGTGTACATGTCTGAGCATAAAGATGCTCATATTTGCACATGACAGAAGTCAAACATAGATATTATTCCTCTGATGTTATCTGTCTTGTTATTTGAGAAAAGTTTTCTTATTGGCTTGGCCCTCTCAAAGTAAGTAGTTGGCTGGCCAGTGAGCCCAGAGATCTGACTGTTTTAATGTACCCTGTGTTGTGGTGATAAACAACATTACCATGCCTGAAGCTTTTACATGGGTGCTAGCGATATTTTTTTTTTTTTGGGGGGGTGATGTTGGTGATTTAACTCAGGTCCTCACATTTGTATGGAGAACACATTATTAACTATTCTATTCCCCCCACTTCCTTTAAATATGTTATAGTTATATGCTGTCTCATGGCTACTCCTAAGAAGCCTGAAAGATATAATCTTAAAATACCATAATACTAAATGCTATAATCCTGATGGATCAAAATTCCTAAATTATAAAACTCCCACAAATTCAACTCTCAGACAAATTAAAATAACAAATACTGAAATCATGTAAGCCACCATTTCTAATTAGACAACGACAACAAAAATGACTTTGAAGCGTAAAAGGTTGAATTTGAGGCCTGAATTACTGTTCTTGGGTTGAAAAGGCAGAGTGGATGCTACCACGTCAGGTGGCAGCTGGAACAAGAAACCTGCCCTCTCATCCTGTTAGCAGTGTCTGTGAAGATATGTGTCCTGGGGCTGCTGGGAGGAGTAGAGGTGGGAAATCCAGGGAAGATCCACACTCAGTGTGACATGGCTATGACAATGTCCTCCTACTTAGGCCTGAATGTTACTGAGGCCCGACCTCATCCAAAATGGTTTACTGACACTTTCTCAATAAACTTAAGCACCAGTTACTCACATGGTAACTGGCCCAAATTTACCTTCTTGTTTATGTTAATGGGGATAGTTCCTCCAGGCTTAACTCGGCAAGTCAGAAAGCAGAGACTGCTTGGTTCTCAGGGAAAAGACTGGGGTAAGCAGAGTAGCACAGTGGTGGCCAGGACTGTAGGGATGGAAATCACCTAGTTTTCTACAAACCGGAGATGGAAAACACTGGTTTAGTTATCGCTTTTTTTCTAATACGGAAATTAGACATTAGTGTTAGGATGTTATATCTTGATACTGTTGTAGTTGCATCTTTCACATTAAATTTTTAAAAATAAAATAAAAATTTACATTTTAAGAACAAATTACTGAGAAAACTCTTTAATGTCTATTTAGTGTTCACTTTACATATCTGACCTAAAAACTTTTCAACTATCAGACCACTACCATCCACCAAACCAAGAAATAAAAATGCTATCAAGTAGCATATAAGACTCAGAGATTTCTTCACTTTGCTACAACCTGCTTACCTGATGACATAACCAACTTTGGTAAACACCTTGATTTAAATATTTCTATTTTTCCCTTCCTCCTCCTATATCCACCCTCATCCATTCCCTAGTTTTTTTTTTTTCTTTCTTTATAATATAATAAAAGCACAACTCCATTGGAACGTGGAATTCTGGGCCACCTTGTTTTTATTTTTCCAATTATTTATTTCATCTAAGGGTGAAAACATATTGTTTCTGTGCTCATGCTACTAGAATTTTTTTACTATTGTGTGTATGTGGTACATTTGGGTGTATCTACTTACATGTGTGTGGTGTCCAGTCCATGCCTGTGTACATCTCTATATATGAATGCACATATGGTAGCCAGAGGTTGATTTTGGGTGTTGTCCTTAATTGTTTTCCAACTTTCTCTCTATTTTTTTTTGAAATGATGTTTTTCACTAAATCTTTTGCCTCAGCTAGCCTAGCTGATCAGTAATCTCTAGATACTATTTGTCTCTGCCCTGCTCATCACCGGGATTGAGACAGGCATCACTATCCCCACCCTTTGTGTGGGTTCTGGGGATCCAACTCAGGTTCTCATAGACTTCACTGAATGAAACATCGTCCCCTCTCCTCTGAAGAATATGTAAGGGTAGCACTTGTCCACTCCCTAACATGAGTCAACTTTTTTTTTTTTCATTGTTTGGTCAGATATGTATTAACTGTATAAGTGTTTGTATTTAGTTTTCTATTTTGTCCGTTGTTTCCCACAAGTTGGAGATTGAAAACATTGATTAGGTTCTTGTTTTTATCTAATAGGGACATTAGGTATTAGTGTTAGGATTTTCCCTCGTGACACTTCAGTAGTTGCATCCTTCAGATAATTAAAAATTTAGAATTTAAGGACAAAATACTTTCTGATATTAATTTTAAATTGTGTTTTGATCCATCCCTTTCAAAGTCTCTCTGTTTGTTAGATGACTTGCCCTGGTCTCACACTGCATGAAAGCCCTCTGTTTGTCTACATCCTCACTTTCCAGGCCTCTAGCTGTGCATTCTTCAGCCTGCCGGCCACAGTCTTATAGTGCAGAGACATTCTTTCCTTTTCACATTCCATTTTCTTAGCATTTTGTTTCAAGCTTAAAAATAAAGGTTAAAATTTAATTTATTTGGCTACACACAGAACAACTAATAAATCATCTCCTTATTGTATAATCAAACATCACAATGTAAGATGTTTTTATATGATAGTCTGATGCAAAGAAATGACTGATTTATAGCTTGTGACTCAAAAAACCCTGTAGTGAATTAGAGTAGGAGCAAAATATATTGTTCTGAAAAACTTTCTATATATTTAAAAGTAGTTCTTCTATAATGTACCACATTTTGTATTCCTATAAACTAGTTTAACAATTTATGCCAGTCACCATATTAAAAAAACAGATTCAATATATGAATTTGAGAAATAATTTTAATTTCAACAATTGTTACAGATAATTGAAGTTTAGGCTAATTGTTATTTTATTAACTTGGAAAATACCTATGTAACCTTAAATGAATTGTTTATACATGTGTAAGGCAAAGTGTCTTATAGAACACTTTAATATATTACTGTGAAAAAACATTCTATCAGGCAAATTATTTTATGTATTTTACATTTATCTTGTGACTCTCTTTTTCTTTTTCTTCTTAATATTATTTATAATTTATTCAGTTTGTTTCCCGGTTGTAGCCCCTTCCCTCATCTCCTCCTGGCTTCATGCTCCTTCCCTCTTCTTTCCCCATGCCCCTCACCTAGTCCACTGATAAGAGAAGTCTTCCTTCCCTACTGTCTGACCCTAGCCTGTCAGGTCTCATCAGGAGTGCCTGGATCCTCTTCCTCTGTGAGCTGAATAGGTTGCCCCACCAAGGAGAAGTGATCAAGAAGCAGGCAACCAAGTTAATGTCAGAGACTATCTCTTCTGCCCTTACTAGGGAACCCACATGGAGACTGAGACAGAGTTGTCTTATGGGCAATAAGCAGGACTCTAGGTCCTCTCTATGCATGGCCCCTGGTTGATACACCAGTCTCTGCAGTCCCCCTGGGGCCCTGATTTCTTTTGGGGGGGCTTTGTTGGTCTCTTTGTGGGGCTCCTGTTTCCTCAAGGTTCTTCTATACCCCATTCTTCCATTAGAAAAGATAATTTTGACTGAGGTAACCCAGAAGAAAAAAGACACACACAGTATATACTCACTTATATGTGGATGTTATACATTTAATATGGTATAAACATCCTAAAATCTACAGACCTAAAGAAGCTAAATAACAAGGAGGATCCTAGGGAAGATGCCTCATTCTCATTCAGAAGGGAAAATAGGATAGACACCAGAAGCGATAGAAGAGAGGGAACACGATGGCTGCCTGCCACAAATGTCCTCTAAAAGACTCCACCCAGCAGGGGATCAAAGCAGATGATCATGTTTCTTGAAGTGAGAATTACACATACAATTGGCCATAACCACTGTATTTCTAGGAATCACTACCTATCCCAGGGTACAGGCTTTGCTATGCTTTGCAGAAAATATATGTGATAAATACTTGTATTAATTAATTCCCCAAATTAGCCACTAATCTGGAGCTTTTGATTACGAGCACTGCTAATCAATTTATTTGATAGCAGGGTTTCAGCAGTTAGTGAATTAACATTTCCCTATATATTTTTTTTCCTCTGGCATAATTAACAGATTTATCCTGGTTTTGAAAAAGCAGAATCTTCACTTTTTGTTTGCTCTTGACCTGCTTTTGCTCTCCACTGCGCCTCCTTTAAAGATCCTTCAGAAGGAGAAAATTAAAATGCTGTCAACAGATTAAAATACTGTTTAGCCCAAAGGAACCTTTTTTTCTGGCATCAGAATTATGTGGAACCATTTTAATATGACTTTTGTGAGGAAAATCTTCTGGATAGCCAGCTTGTTCTTCACATTAATAGCCATGGATGAAGTTGTCTTCTGCACCAGCTCAAAATGCTGATGTCATTAGTCATTATTCTCTCCTGCAAAGGGGAACTTTCTTCCTGTTTACTGAGATTGTTGGCAGAATTGGTCCTTTGATATTAGAGGGCTGGCTTACAATTTTTGTAAGGCAGAGTTCTGACATTTTTTTTCTTTCTTTTCTCTCTCCCTCCTACCTTTCCTCCTTTTCTTTCTTCCTTCATTTTTTTTTTTTGAGACACCTTCAAGGTGTTTGAAGAGCAGTTCTTTGGGGGCAGTAGGAAGGAAGAGTCATCATTTTCGAGGTTCCACAGATCAGCACTTTCTTCAGCATATCATCTGTGCATTCATTGTGCAGGAAAAAATCAATATGGCTCAGGATGTGCTGACATCTACAGTGCCTAAGGAACCAAGACATGCAGTTAGAAGTATAAAAAAGCCTGGGTGAAGGAGTTAAGTCACTGAAGACTCTCAGGAAGTATCACCTAGTATGGTGCTTCATAGCATAATCTTGTAGGAAACACTCAGGGATCCAACACAGTATTAAGGACAGAGATGCGATTATATCCTAGGAAATTTATGTTGCCATTAGCAATAAAAAAGATCATAAAAGATAACAGAGTTGGAATGAGATGGGTACCCTTGCTTTATTTTGAAGTGACAGCTATCCACCAACAGACATTTGGCTAGAAGTTACATTTAACATCTGAGACACAAAACCAGATAGGGAGAAACTCCTTCCTTCATAACATCTCCTAGACACGAGGGTCATCTCTGAGGAAGCAAGCCACATTATTATTGAGAAAGATCAGATTATACATGTGCAAATCTTTGGCATTTAAATATTTGGCTTTAAATATTATATTTGAAATAAAATAAAAAATTCACTAACTGGCTTATTGTTTTTTGAATGATTATACATACAAAAACAAGAAAATTTACTGCTTTAACTCTGGAAAAATATTAATATCAAAATTTTGTTCCATGAATAGAAGTTTATGTTCATTTCTAATCACATTACATGACAGCGGCAAAGGCAGCTTCCTATTTTGTGTAATAATGGACTAGGAGATTTCTTCAAAAGCATAGAATTCTAAACCCATCTGTTTCTCAATTAACTTAAAATTGGATTATTGAAAATATCACGTATATATTTATTTGTACATTGAATTGTCTAAAACGAATCTTCAGGAATGGTATCTATAATAATATATTTTAATATATAATAATATGTAACATTATTATAAATATAATATGCTATAATAACTTTAATACTTTTATTATTTTGAAGTGTTAGTTTTAGTAATACTTAAAACTTTTATTAATAACAATCCAATATTAGTTTCTTTTGTCTTTTCCTGTCAAATTACAATCGATAACTTTCCATGTACTCAGTCTTCATATTCTTAGAACAACAAATAATATAGAAAAGTGTTAATGTTCTTATATTTTTCTGGTAAGAGTGGTATGAAGAGTGAAGGATATCAAAGAAAAATAGCGAAGCAAACAGAGTAATTATTTCTAAATTACAACTGGGTAGGCCACTTCATCTCAGTTCCATTTAATCAAATTACATTTTATGTATGACAGTACAATTATATTTCCCACTTAAAAACATTTTCTTCTGAAACTGAATACTTCCAAAGGGGTTTGGGTATCATCTTGGAACTGGCATTGAACTTTATTAAATTTAAATTCAGTAAGAATCTTTTTAAAAATGATAACACTCAGTTTTGACCTGAAAGTAATCTTATGGAAGAAAAGTCCTTACATTTATCTTTAAAAATCTTATTAATAGGATTTAGAATTTAAAGGAATTAATTGTAAGAACATTGATGGACTTCTTTTGAATGTTGTTTCAATTTAATAGGTTCAAATTTTTTCTGTATAACATTTATTCACTGACCACTGAAGAACAGAGCAATTAATGATTGCATTAACCTAAGATACAACTGGCAGCACACACAGAAGATTCACACCATTCCTTCCTGCACTTGAATTAGTGGAGCAGCAGCAAGAGTGATGCAGATGTGCCTACCGGTGAAAATGGAATCACTTGTGAGATACAGCAGTGACTGTTGATGAACAATAAT
The DNA here is from genome assembly GCF_907164565.1 of Psammomys obesus. NCBI lineage: Eukaryota > Metazoa > Chordata > Mammalia > Rodentia > Muridae > Psammomys > Psammomys obesus. The sequence goes on along the minus strand of NW_026596166.1, from coordinate 12,843,560 downwards.
GGAAAGGATGAATGAAGCATGTACAAATGACAAAGGGTTAGTATTAAAGTGTTTTCCAAAAGGTATAGTTCACATTCAGTCACACACACACACACACACACACACACACACACACACACACACATCTGGCCTAGCACGGAAAAACCTCTGCAGTACTAAAATAAACAAACAAAACAAAGAAAAGAAGGAAGACAGAAGGAAAGAAAGAAGAGGAGGGAGTAAGAAAAGAGTTGGTGTTTAACTTCCTGTACCAAGTAATCCAGTTAAAAAATGGGGTGCAGAGCTAAACAGAGCATTCTCAACAGAGGAATATCACATGGTGGAGAAACAATATCCTTAGTCATCTGGGAAATGCAAATCAAAACGACTGAGATTCTACCTTACACCCATCAGAATGAAGCCTGCCACAGAGGGCCTCTGAAAGATTCTAACTAGCAGGGTATCAAAGCAGATGCTGAGACTCATAGCCTGCACTGGGCAGAGGGCAGGGAATCTTATGAAAGAAGGGGAGATAGAAAGACGTGGAGGGGACAGGAGTTCCACAAGGAGAGCAACAGAACCAAAAAAAAAAAAATTGGGCCCAGGGGTCGTTGCAGAGACTGATACTCTAGTCAAGAACCATGCATGGAGATAACCTGAAACTCCTGCACAGATGTAGTCTTTGGCAGCTCAGTGTCCAAGTGGGTACCCTAGTAATGGGAACAGGGACTGTCTCTGACATGAACTCAGTGGCTGGCTCTTTGATCACCTCCCCCTAAGGGGGGAGCAGCCTAACCAGGCCATAGAGGAAGACAATGTAGCAAATCCTTATGAAACCTGATTAGGCTAAGGTTAGAGGGAAGGGAAGGAGGGCCTCCCCTATCAGTAGACTTGGGGAGTGGCATGGGAGGAGATGAGGAAGGGAGGGTGGGACTGGAATTGGATGAAAGAAGGAGCTACAGCTGTGATACAAAATGAATAATTTGCAATTAATTAAAAATAATTAAAAAGTAAAACTGAAAAAGCTTTTAACATTTCCTATAAACCCACTCAACACTGTTATAATCTCAAGAAAAATCAATTAGAAAATGTTAGGTACAAATAAATACTTTGAACATACCTAATTTAAAACAGTGTAGAAAATTCTTTACAAATAAATCTACAAAACCATTAAACAATCAGCTAAGCAAATACTTAAAATTCACAAATTTTTACGTTTTATATAACAGATATTTTCATGAAGCTAAGGAATAATTAGGCAGAGTCTGTAACTTGCAACTGTAACAAATCCTATGTTTTCTTGATTTATTGTGCTCGCAATTACTTGTTGTTGTGCGGAACATATCTTATGCATAGGTTCTGTTTACTGAATGAGCTTTGTGCTCAGCAACTGACTGGATCCTCACTATTCCAAAGGATTCTTGGGATAACTCAGTCATCAGTGAGCAGATGTTCTCTCCAAAGTTTACAGACAAAACAGGCTGAAGTAATTTAAGAAGGCAACAGATATAGTTTGCCTTAGAACATATAATTAGAAAGTCTACCAAAATTATCTATGTGTGCCTGTGTGTGATTTTGTACCATAGGTATTTATTTAAATGTGTAATATGAGGGTATCTTTATGAACACATTATAATTATATAAAAAAACATACACATATATACACTTGTATGTATACATGTACATATTATATACATATACACATGTATCATACATACCTATGAATATTTTACATATATGTATGTGTATATGTAAAAGTAATATCCAATGCATATATTATACATAATATATAATATACATATTATACATATATGTGTATGTATTCCCTGAAATACATATTTTTTTAATTTTCATCAAGTGAGAGTAAAAATATGATAAGACAAAAAATAATATTGACAAGGGGAAACATATATTAACTTATAATTATTGACAAATTAGCTTTTTTAAAGAATACGTTATAAAAAAATTCAAATGACTTCATTTAATTAAAAATAATTCCTTAAGAGATAATTAAAAGCTGCCTTTACATAGGCACTTCTTATCATTTAAGAATAAGGTATATCTACAATTTGAGCACTTTAGACACAATTTTAAAATCTAAGTGGAATCATCTAACCAGCAAAATGCTATCAAATAAATACACTAAAAATATAAGAAATAAATCTAGTGCACTAAAAATATATGAAATAAACTCTGGTGCAACTTATAAAATTTTCTTTTGTCTTTTTAAAATATTTTTTCTTTTTTTCTTAAATAATTTATTTACTTTATATCCCAATTGTTCCCCCTCCCTTTTTTTCCCCCAGCCCTTCCCTCCCTCCCCCTTCCCTCAATCTCTATCCCCTAGTCCTCAGAAAGGGGGAGCTCTCCTCCCCTACCATCTTTATCAAGTCTCATCAGGATTGCCTGCATCATATTCCCCTGTGGGCTGGCAAGGCTGTTCTTTAGGGAGTTCTGAAGGAACAAAAGGTTCATGAGAGAGTTATGTATTGTAAAATTGTTAGAATTGGATCTGAAATGCTTTGAATTATCAACAGGTCATAATGCAGCCAATAGCATCTTTAAACTCCAGTTTCTCCTGTCAATATTTAGGAAGCAATATTCTAAATGAGCTGTATTTAATCTTTAAACAATCAGTATCTGTAGCAGCATCCTTGAAGGCATGGAATTTGGGATGTTATTGTTAATAAACTGTAGGCTATAGAATATATGGATTTTGAATGGAAACTTTACTTTTATACTCTGCAAGTTATGAAAGGAAAAGTGATATATATATATATATATATATATATATATATATATATAATATATGAAAAATTCATCAATTTAAAAGTTTACACCTAATAATTAGAAAAACTGTCTCTCTAGTTTCAGTATCATTCTCTGGTGCTAATATTGTCATTATAGTTTTAACTAGTATTTTGCCTTTCTGGCCTTCATTTCTCATTGACTTTTGTTAAAAATTCATAATCAGTCTACATATAGTTGACATGTAAATTTTTCAACGATCCTTTAGCACATTGAAATATCCTTGGTCACTTCCCATACCTGTGCACAGCTCTGCACAGGTCATTCACAGGTCATTCAGCTGCTCCTCTGTCCAGCATCGTTCCTATCTACTGCACAACTCACTTAGCACAGGGCATCCACCTGCCTTTTAATAGTTTAAAATCCTCTCCAATATTACTTTATTTTCTGGAGAAGTCTGGGGAAAATTAATGTGTTTAATTCAAAGATAACTTTGTTGTTTTTTATTTTTATTTTTTAAATTCAAAACATGTTTAGTAAGGTGCAGTGTTGGTCGTATAGTTGACTAAATATATTTAGTGAACTATCTACTCATTGTTATTCACTCTAATATAGAAGTATAAAATTTCTAAGACTCTATGAACACTTAATTTAATTTTTATTATGTCACAGATAATTTCTATTGCTCTGACAAACCAGCAAGGCCAAAGCATCTTATATTCAATTTGGGGGCTCATGTTTCTAGAGTGCTAGAGTCTATGACTAGCACACTGGCATCAGGCCGGCAGGCATGGCACTGGAGCAGTAGCTCAGAACTTACCTCTGATCCACAATCACAGGGCAGAAACAGAGACACAGACAGAGATGAAGAGAGGGACAGGGAGATGGAGACAGAGACAAAGAGAGAGACAGAGAGACAGCGATACACAAAGAGAGACAGAGACACAGAGAGATGGAGCCAGAGGCATAGGGAAAAAGAGAGTAACACATAAAGAGATACAGAGAGACATAGAAAGACAGAGAGAAAGAGAAAAAGGAAAGGAGAGATGGCAGGAGAAACAAAGAGACAGAGATACAAAGATGCAGAGAGAGCGTTGAGTGAGCAGAGAGGTAGCAAAGAGTTGGAATGGAAAAATATGATTGTGAAAATGGCCATCCTGCCAAAAGCAATCTACAGATTCAATGCAATTCCCATCAAAATACCAACTCAATTCTTTACAGACCTTGAAAAAAAGATTCTCAGCTTCATATGGAGAAACAAAAAACCCAGAATCTCGAAAACAATCCTGTACAATAACAGATCATCTGAAAGTATCTCTATCCCCAATCTCCAGTTGTACTACAGAGCAATAGTAATAAAAAATGCATGGTATTGGCACAAAAACAGAAAGGACAATCAATGGAACTGCATAGAAGACCCAGAAATAAACCCACACACCTATGAATACTCGATTTTTGACAAAGAAGCCAAAACCATTCAATGGAAAAAAGACAGCATCTTCAACAAATGGTGCTGGTCCAACTGGATGTCCACATACAGAAAAATGAAAATAGATCTATATTTATCACCCTGCACAAAACTAAAGTCCAAGTGGATCAAAGACCTCAACATAAAACCAGATACTCTAAATCTGTTAGAAGAAAAAGTGGGGAACAGCCTAGAACTCATTGGCACAGGAGACAACTTCCTGAACAGAACACCAACAGCACAGGCTCTAAGAGCAACAATCAATAAATGGGACCTCATGAAATTGAAAAGCTTCTGTAAAGCAAAGGACACTGTCATCAAAACAAAACGCCTGCCTACAGATTGGTAAAGAATCTTCACTAACCCTTTATCTGACAGAGGACTCATATCCAGTATACTCAAAGAACTAAAGAAGCTGAAAAGCAGCAAACCAAGTAATCCAATTAAAAAATGGGGAACAGAGCTAAACAGAGAATTCTCAACAGAGGAATATCAAATGGCAGAGAAACACTTAAAGAAATGCTCAACCTCAGTAGCCATCAGGGAAATGCAAATCAAAACGACCCTGAGATATCACCTTACACCCATCAGAATGGCCAAGATGAAAAACTCAAGGGACAACACATGCTGGAGAGGTTGTGGAGAAAGGGGAACCCTCCTCCACTGCTGGTGGGAATGTAAACTGATACAACCACTCTGGAAATCTATCTGGTGCTTTCTAAGACAATTAGGAATAGTGCTTCCTCAAGACCCAGCTATACCACTGCTAGGTATATACCCAAAGTTTGCTCAAGTACACAAAAGGGATATTTGCTCAACCATGTTTATAGCAGCATTATTTGTAATAGCCAGAACCTGGAAACAACCCAGATGTCCATCAACGGAGGAATGGGTACAGAAATTGTGGTATTTTTACACAATGGAATACTACTCAGCAATCAAACAGGAGGAAATCATGAAATTTGCAGGCAAATGGTGGGATCTAGAAAAGATCATCCTGAGTGAAATATCCCAGAAGGAGAAAGACAAACATGGTATATACTCACTTATATAGACCTATAAGAAACGATAAACATAATGAAATCTATACACTTAAAAAAGATAATCAAGAGAGCGAACATGGGGTAAGATTATCAATCCTCGTTTTGAAAGACAGATGGGATGCGCATTGAACATTGACAGGAGTCTACTGAGCACATTTGAAAAACTCTAACTAGCAGTGCTTTCAAAGCAAAGACTCATGACCAAACCTTTGGCAGAGTACAGGGAATCATAAGAAAGAAGGGGAGTTAGTCTGATGAGGAAAGGATAGGAGCTCCACAAGGACCAAATATATCTGGGCACAGGGTCTTTTCTGATACTGACATGCAACCAAGGACCATGTATGAATGTAATCTAGAACCTCTGCTCAGATGTAGCCCGTGGTAGCTCACTAACCAATTGGTTTCCCATAGTGAGGGGAATAAGGACTATTTCTAACAGGAACTCAATGACTGGCTCTTTGGCCTCCCCACCCCCCAAGGGAGGAGCAGTCCTGTTAGGCCACAGAGGAGAGCTTTGCAGCCAGTCCTGAAGATACCTGATAAAACAGGATCAGATGAATGGGGAGGAGGTCCCCTGTATTAGTGGACTTGGCAAGGGGCACAGTGGAGATGAGGGAGGGAGAGAGGGAGGGAGGGACTGGGAGGGAATGAGGGATTGGGACACGGCTGGGATACAGAGTTAATAAAATGTAACTGATAAGAAAAAAATAAAATTCAAAAAAAAGAAATTAACAAAAAAAAGAAATTAAATAACAGTGTAAAGGAAAATTTTTGTACAGTGCCATTCTGAATTTATATTACATTCAAACATTTTTTGAGTATGCACTTCTATCTCTCTTAACTATTTTCTTTTATCTTTCTTCATTATTATTATTATCTATTCCAATGTATTCACTTTGTATCTTGGCTATAGGCCCCTCACTCTTCTTATATGTAGCATGCACACTAAAAATTATGATTTATTTGTCAATGAACCAATTTTCATAATGTGGTGTACAGAAACGCATTTTTCATTGGTAAGTAGCTTTATTTTTAACATTTTAAATAATATCTTAGGTATTATGTTTTATTTATACATATATAATATATGTATATATTATTTATTTATCATTTATGTATTACAATTTATTCACTTTGTATCCCAGCTGTAGCCCCCTGCTTCATCTCTTCCCAGTCCCACCTCCCTCCATCTTCTCCTCCTATGCCCTTCCCCTAGGACACTGCTAGCAGAGGTCCTTTTCCCCTTCTGTCTGATCATAGCCTATTAGGATTCATCAGGGCTGGTTATACTGTCTTCCTTTGTGGCCTAGTAAGACTGCCCCTTTCCAGAGTTAGGTGATCAAAGAGCCAGCAACTGAGTTCCTGTGAGGGACAGCTCCTGCTCCCCTTACTAGGAAACCCACTTACTAGGAGACTGAGCTGTCATGAGCTACATCTGAGCAGGGCTTTTAGCTTATCTCCATGAGTGGTCTTTGGTTGGAGTATCAGTCTCAGTAAAGATCCTTGGTCCCAGATTTTTTCATTCTGTTGGCCTCCTTGTGGAGCTCCTGTTCTCTCCATGTCTTTCTATCTCCCCCTTCTTTCATAAGATTCCCTGCACTCTGCCCAAAGTTTGCTATGAGTCTCAGTATTTGCTTCAATACCCTACTGGGTAGAGTCTCTCAGAGGCCCTCTGTGGTAGGCTCCTGTCCTGTCCCTTGCTTTCTCCCTGATGTCCATCCTGTTTTCCTTTATGAATGAGGATTGAGCATCTTACCCAGGGTCCTCCTTCTTGCTTATTTTCTTAGGTATATAGATTTTAGTATGCTATTTCATTTTTAAAAATTCAATATTTCTTTCCCTAAGAGCTATCTTCTGGCTGTGACACAATTTTTATTTATTTATTTTTTATTTTGTATTCTTTCTTCATGAGTGCATATCAGTCTCCTTAATCATATAAATTGGTCTTTTTCTGTACTTGCTCCAAATCTCTGCATCATTTTGCCTACTGGGCTGTTTGACGCTGGCCGCAGGGTTGTACAACAGCTTGCTGATTTCTGAGAAATCAAGTTAGCAAATAAAACAAACAAACAAACAAACTGAAAGCAACACAAATAAATCTTTTAATGGAAATTGTCAGTGTTAGCTTGGCTATGGTTCTTTTGGTTTTCAGCATATGACATTCATTGTTAACATTAGTTCTTTCTCATAATTTATTAGCTAAGTTCCCATTGTTATCTATGTAGCTAAAATTTCATTCTCTCTTAAGATATTAAATAATTTTTAAACGTATCATAAGTAGTGAATTCTTTTCCAAAATAAATATACGATCCTGTCGTTTTTATTTTCTATGCACTATTTATGTTTTAATACATGAAAAACAAATTTTATCTCTTACCTTAAAATACAATACACTTCAGCTATTTATAGGGATTAATTTTTTTAAGAGAAACATGATTTGAATTTTTATTATAATATAAAATTTCTATGATAAAATAAAGATAATTATGGAGATCAACTACTTACTAGAAATTGTCAAATGCTACTAAATTAATATTGATGGAACTTATTAAACCTCAAGATTAAAGTAAGGCCTAAGGGAAAGTGATGAAATATAAATCTAAAAGAGCTGTCTAGACAAACTCTAAGGAACTCTTTATGTGACTTTGTGGTCAAAGATTTTGTTAGCATACTGCAGAGATTTTACCTTAGGTACCTTCTGTCCAAATCTATTTTGGAAGTCCTGAAATGTAGTACATAATTAAGCAAAATATGGAAATAAATTACCTTGGTAATTTCTAAATATTAGTTTGCTCACATATTTCAATAATAATAATTACATTATTATAGGGAAATTTATCATTGAAATATTGAATTTAATCTTGTGTAATAAACATCTAGAGTGGTAAAATTTGAGTGTATTTATCTACAAAGATGTTATCACTCAATGAGACAGTAGACAAATATCTTATCTATGAAAAATAATTCAAATTCTACAGGAAAAAGTTCTGATAATTTATTACCTGGAATGGAAACCATGAATTCCTACTCTATCTTTGTCCACTGAGTATGGAATCTTGGTAGAGCTAAACATATCCAAATCAGCAATGTTTTCAGCTACTGGGGTGATCTTTTTGTGCACCATGTAAAGGTTGTCTTTGTACTATTCAAGTGTTGATTTCTGTCTTTGTATTATTCAAGTGTTGATTTCTGGCAGAGAGCTGAATATTATCTAGATTTTGATATTGTTGTTTATGGATAGTCACATCCCTTAGTATTTTATAAATATACGCCTTCATCACCTTCCGGTTAGTTTAATAAACATCTGAGGTCAATAGCTGAGGTAAGAGAAGAAAGGCAGAACTTCCAGGCAGAAATAAGAACCCTGGAAACAATAAAGCATAGGACTTTTCACCAGCAGGACACAGAAAGAACCGGTGCTGGGACCGAGTGAGAGGTGATAGGCCACGTGGCAGATATAGACTAGGTTAGTCGGGTTAATTTAACTTAGACAAAATATCTGAGAGGTAGTCAGCTAAAGTCTAAGCTATGATAAATAATAATAAATCTCCGTGTCATTTTTTGGAAGCTCGGGAATCTGAAACTGTCCAGTGATATTAAACAAGTGAAATTACAGATACTTTTTTAAACTCATCAAATATATTTCAGAGAACTGTAACAGGCAGTTGCAATACACAAAAGTTTATACAAGGGAAAATAACGATCAAATATCAGTTATTATAAATCATTTGAGATCGAGTTATAAAAGAAAATAAGTTCATGAACATAGAAAAGAGCATGATATTTTGACCTCTCATCAGGTAATACGCTGACTAAACACCTAAGTCATAGTGAAAATAATACAGCTATGTCCTCATAGTGTTGCAATGGAGCTCATGGACAGATGTTTCGCTCTTCCAATTATATGGCTTGAGGATTGCTGACAATCTTCCTGGTCCTAGAAGAGGTACCATATTCTAGATATTTGGGTGATTGGCTAAAATACATTACAAAGTTAACAATTAATGCTAAAATCAAATTCGAATCTCTCTAGACTCACTTCCAACTTCCCAACTAGACTATCATAGTATTCACAAAATGTTGAAATTCTATTTAGCAGATATCAAATAAAAACTTTGTCATCAACCTTATTTTCACATTTTAAAATCATATCTCCAAATCCTAGTCTCCAGAAATTTTCCTTGGCTTTACATTTTTAAAAATATCCCATGTTCAATCAATTATTATGGTAAGTGGTCTATCTTGTGTTACTATTAATAGCTCTCCCATTACTGTTTACACATATTAGCACGAGCCATGTCTAATCACAACAATCTAATCTCTGTACTCATAACTTCATTCAGCTTCCTCCACACTAAAAATGTATGTATGTAATATGTAATTCTGATATATATATAGCAACTTTATGTGATAACCCTTATTAGTATAATTACCAATTGATATGTGATAGACAAAAGCATATACTAAATGGGATTTCCTATGGAATGATGTGATCCAACTGAATAGTTTACTGCCAGAGTATAAAAGCTTAAATATAACTCAGCTTACTTTTACAAAAGGAACAAGAGCAATTTACTGAAAAGGAACATTGGATAATTTTTCAAGGTTGAATTTCTAAAACCTTGCAGTCTGGATGATTATCAAGTTGCAATCTTTTGTCACAAAAAATTTTTAATGAGGCGTAGGAGGCATATTTTGAGGCTTTTCATGCAAGCGGTAAGCACAAAGGTTTGTCCAGTTAAGCCATATTCAAGCCTTGTAGTCAGCAAGTATGTGAGATAGTTATGGCAAGGCTGGGATCTGGACAAGAAATTCATATGAGGCCACAATGAATGGAGGCCCCATTTCAAGTCTGGGAAATAACTATACATTTATTCTAAATGTCTCTAAGCATTTAGTAGTTATTTATTTTGTTTTTATTTGAGGAAAATTCATTGAGTGGGCATTCAGAGCCAGAGAGTTTGCACTAAATTTGGATAAGAAAAATGTATGTCAGTAATAAATAGATCTTGTATTAGAGATTTTGAGAAAGTTGAAACTTGCATAATATAAAATAATTATTCAAAATGAGAAATTTTATTAGAATCATATTTACAAATCACAAATTAAAAATGAAAGCACAATTGATTAGTAAGTTCATGGCTGTGAGTCAATCAGGAAGGAGAACAGACTTCTAATAGATATAATCAGAAGACCACATAAAACAGGATAGACATAGGAGAAGACAGGGAACAGGACATGAGCCCCCCACAGAAGCCTCAGAAAGACTTTACCCAGCAGGGTATCTAAGGAGATACTGAGACTCATAGCCAAACTTTGGGGAGAGTGCAGGGACTCTTATGGAAGAACAGGGAGATAGGAAGGCCTAGAGGGGACAGGAGCTCCACAAGGAGACCAAGAGAGTCAAAATAATCTGGGCTCAGGGTTTCCTGCAGAGAATGATAAGTCAACCAAGGACTATGCATGGAGAGGACCTGGACCCCTGCTTAAATGTAGCCCAGTTTCTATGTGGGTTCCCTAGTGAGGGGAGCAGGGATAGTCAGAGGTATGAACGTGGCTGCCTGCTCTTTGATCACCTACCCCTGGTGAGGTGGCCTTACTAGGCCACAAATAAAGAGGTTCCAGACAGTCCTGATGAGACCTGATAGGCTCTAGGGTTAGATAGTAGGAGAGAAAGACCTCCCCTTTCAGTGGACTAGGGAAGGGACATGTGGATGGGAGAGGGAGGGAGGTGGGATGGGGAGGAAATGAGGGAGGAGACTACAACCAGGATACAAGTGAATAAATTGTAAATAATAATGATGATGATGAAAAAAGTAAAAAAAAAAAAAAAAAAGAATGGGGACTGGAAAACAGGAGAGGGGAAATTGGAGACATATTAAGAAAATTTTTCAATCTTGAGTCACACTGAAGTAAGTGACACAGTCGGGGTTTTTTTTAGAGTTTTCATTTATAACAGGAGCCCATTTAAAATCCAATCTGCCTTCAACTGTACTTTATTCTCAGGATATTTGTAAGGACAACCTGATGACCCTAAGAGAGCTACAGCAAGAGCTAAGATAAGTGAACTTGACTGTCACAAGATGAACCCAGAGTGCTATACAAATTCTGACACCTGACAGCTTAGATAGGAGAAAGCCAAGGTGTTAGTGACGAAGAGGTCAAAGTAGATTTGACGCGCATTTCCACTGAAATGTAATGAGCTAATTTGATTCTACAAGCCTCACTCTCTGAAATACTACATTTTGTCATATATGAAATGATTGATGCTTCTTTGGGGCTGTAACTGTTTTGATCTATCTACCTATTTCTTATCTCCAATGCCTCCAATTACAATGATTTTAGAAATGCCATCTACCGTTTTGTTTTAAGTAGCACTGATGTTATGAACCTATGTTGGAATCTCAGTTATCGTTGAATGCCAAATTCTATTTGAATTTTGTAAGAAACTTGAAAACCATACTATTTCAAAGCCAAAATAATCGCATTGGCTGTTGATAGGGAGTATTTTTACTGTGTTTGTTGGGTGTATGCCATGTGTATGCAGGTTATGGTTTAGACCAGGATGGTCTTTAGATAGCCTGGTGCTGGAGTTACAGACATCTGTGAGTTGCCTAATGTGTTGCTGGAAAAGGAATTCAGGTCTTCTGCAATATTAGTGAGTTCTCACAGTGGCTGGCTCTTTGACCACCTGCCCCTGAGCGGGAATCAACCTTGCCAGGCCACAGAGGAGGACATTGCAGCCAGTCCTGATGAGACCTGATAAGCTAGGGTCAGATAGAAGGGAAGGAGGAGGAGGTCCTCCACTATCAGTGGACTTGGAGAGGGGCATGGGAGGGGATGACGGAGGGAGAGTGGGATTAGGAGAGAATGAGAGAGGGGGCTACAGCTGAGATACAAAGTGAATAAAATATAATTAATATAAAAAATAGAAATTTAATTAATAAAAAGAGTAGTGAGTTCTCTTTCCTATGAGACTTATCTCCTGCACCAATAGGCATATTTTGAACTGACTGGGTTGCAAAAGTAATAAACTTTGGATTTGAAAGACCCAGGACAGTTTGCTGGCTCATCATTTGCAAGTATTCCTCCTTTCTTATTCTTATTTTTTTACTTATTATTATTATTATTATTATTATTATTATTATTATTATTATTATTTTTGCAATTTATTCTATTTGTATCCTGGCTGTGATCCCTCTCTTATCTCCCAAGCCACCCTCCCTCTCCCTTCTCCCCCTATGCATCTCCCTAGTCCCCTGATAGGGGAGGACCTTCTCCCCTTCCCTCTGACCCTAGCCTATCAGATATCATCAGGACTGGCTGCATTGTTTTCCTCTGTGGCCTGGTAAGGCTGCTCCCCCCTCAGGGGCAGGTGGTCAAAGAGCCAGCAACTGAGTACATTACAGAGAAAGTCCCTTTCTCCCCTTATTAGGGAACCCACTTCAGTATCAGCAGGGGTTTTAGGTCCTCTCCATGCATTGTCCTTGGTTGGGCTATCATTCTCTTTAGGGCCTGAGGAATCAGTTTTTAAGGCTCTGTTGGTCTCCCTTTGGAGCTCCTATCTCTTCCAGGTCTTTCTGTCTTACTCTTTTTTCTAAGGTTTCCTGCACTCTGCCCAAAGATTGGCTATGAGTCTCAGCCTCAACTTTGATACCTTGATCAGTAGAATCTTTCAGAAGCTGTGGTGGGCTCCTGTCCTGTTCCCTGTCTTCTGCTTCTGATGTCTATTGTTTCTGTCCTTCTGAATGAGAATTGAGCATCTTCCCTAGGGTCTTCATTGTTGTTTAGATTCTTTAGGAGTATAGATTTTAGTATGTTTATCCTATATTATGCAGCTTATGAGTGAATATATACCATGTGTGTCTTTTTGCTTCTGGATTACCTCACTCAAGATTATGTTTTCTAGTTCCCACCATTCACCTGGAAATTTCATGATTTTCTTGTTTTTAATTGCTGAGTATTATTCCATTGTGTAAATGCACCACAATTTCTGTATTTGTTCCTAAGTTTCCAGCTTCTGGCTATTACAAATAGAGCTGCTACAAACATGGTTGAGCAAATGTTCTTGTTGTATAGTTGAGCATATTTTGGATATATACCTAGGAATGGTATAGCTGGACGTTGAGACAACGCTATTCCTAATATTCTGAGAAAGTGCCAGATTGATTTCCAAAGTGGTTGTACAAGTTTACACTCCCACCAGCAACGGAGGAGGGTTCCTCTTTCTCAACATCCTCTCCAGCATGTGTTGTCACTTGAGCTTTTTATCTTAGCCGTTCTGATGGGTGTAAGGTGATATTTCAGGGTTGTTTTGATTTGCATCTCTCTGATGACTAAGGATTTTGAGCATTTCTTTAAGTGTTTCTCTGCCATTCGATATTCCTCTATTAAGAATTCTGTTTAGCTTTTTACCCATGTTTCCTATCCTGTTCTTAAATGAAGGATTCTAAGTATTTGACAGTTTAAGGAACCACCAAAAGCAGTACTGTTTATGCCTTATCAGCTAGATCACATGTGGTTTGTTAACTAAATTACTTAGTTAACAAATTAATTGTTACTTAGTTATCTAATTAATTGATTGTATTTATTGACACCACTTGAAATAATATAGAGCAAATAATTGAATAATTTTAGAAAAAATTCACAACACTGTTTTGAGTATTCACTTATGAAAAAATAAATGAATGTTTATTTTCTGGCTTTCTATAGATACTAGTCTTAAACTTATAATAAATGAATAATGGGGTCTCTGAAATCTAAGAAGAATTATATTTGTATCCTGGCAATAATTACCTTAATGTTATAATAATGAATAATTGATTTTTACCTGAAAACAAAATTAATGGGAATTAGGACAAGCATTAAGAATGTTCATCTTCTAATTAATAAGCTCTTTCTCTCAGTCTTTTTCCTAAAAGATTGAAAAATGACTGGAAATGGGTTCCATGGTTTCATTAGGTGTGTGGGCTTTAATAGATTCTACTTGCTAGCAACCCAAGCTTGGCATACATTGATGATCCTCACCTTAATAATAAAGTTACACTTTAATAAACTCATTGTGATTTAAAATACCCTAACTCAAAATGTATTGATACACCTCACCTACAAATATTGCAACCCACAACAGAGATCATCAGAATACAGGCTGTTTATCCATTACACCTCACCTACAAATATTGCAACCCACAAAAGAGATCATCAGAATACAGGCTGTTTACCCATTTTGAGTGGGTTTGTGCCTAACATGGAGAGAGAGCTATGACATACTGTTTGCCTGGAAAAGGATGAAGATTAGAGTAATCTATGATATCTACTGAATTCAAATTCCTTTGTAAAGACAAAGAAAAATTGTTAGAATCACCATGCCAGGTATCATCCACATTTCATAGTCCCAAGATCTTTGATTCTCTTACTTCTTAGAAGCTCAGCTTCAAAGCTTTTGATAATTAATTAGGATCTTCCTCTGTATTCTATCTCTCCTTGCCATACTGCTTTGTGATCAGTTAAAAATTTCAGAGTGTTTTAAGCCTCTTAATGTGTAATTCTCACAAGCAAACTTTTTTTTTTTTTTTTTTTTTTTACCAAATAAAGGAATAGAAACTATTAACAGTGCATTGTTGGTAGATTTGTCTCTACATAAAGCCCTTCACTAAAATAGTTGCTGAAAAGGACATTTGCTGAAGGACAATAATCAGGACTGCCGTTATGAAGGAGAATCTCATCAAGGGATTCATAAGGATATTTGGAATGTTAAGATGATGGGTTTAATTATTGTTTCTGTTTTAATAGTTAAACTGTGTACTACTTTTAGTTTAAACAGAAAGGTGGAAGATTTAATCCAGCAACATGGCTACTCTCTCTCAAGAGATCACATCCAAAGACCTAGATCTCTGTGATCCAGCTGAGATACAGACAAGCCCTTAGTGTACACCTTTAATACCTCTGCCTGGAATTTAGTAGATGCTTTGAATCACACACAATGACTTCTAATTGAGGGGCAGACAAAGTGAGGAATCAGAGAAAGATTCGACAGAATGATTCAGAGAATACACCCAACTCACAAGAACAGGAAAGAAAAGCTATTTAAGAGCAGCACACACACACACACACACACACACACACACACACTCTCTCTCTCTCTCTCTCTCTCTCACACATAGATAGAGAGAGAGAGAGGGAGAGAGAGAGAGTTAATTCCTGGAGACAGTTCAGTACAGTAGAGAGGAGGAGAGTACAGTAAAGGAATACAGTAGCTTTTGTGTAGTCAGTTTGGTACAGTTTCATTTGTCGAGTTCAGAGGCAGTGTTTTCTAAGTAGAGAAATTCAGAGAGAATCTGAGAGAAACCAATTTAAATCAGTTGTTTTGGAGAGAAATTTTGAGCAAGAACTGCTGAGTTGAACCAGACAGCCAGAGTTCATAAAGAACTGGGAAAGATGAGTTTATTCACCAATAAATCTCAGAGGCTGAAAACAGTCTATGCCTAGGTTAGCAGACGGAGGCTGGAAGCTGAAGACTTCAAGGTCCAGGCTTACAGAAGGTTAGATTGCATGGAGGCTAGAAGCTCTAGGCGTCTAGTTAGACAGAGAAACGTTGGGTTTAGCTCAAGCCATACATTAGTAAATCTTGGTATGGCTCTGTTTGCTTTCTCTTTCTCTAGTCTCTTAAATGCAGCACATTTCAATACGTAATACTTCATGTGTGTATTTTGCGAACAACGCAATGAAAATGCCACCTGTTATATCCTCTGCATCCCTAACATTGACTTTATGTAAAATCAAGTTAAGATCCCGAAAGAGAAGTTTTTCTATAGGATCAGAAGAAGCATAGATGCCACTTTAGGAAACGAATGACAGTTTGAAACTTAGAACAGCAAAATATATGAACTTGTGTTGGAAAGTTTGCTTATGATCCTATATGCTGAAAAATAAACCTCTGGGTATATGGTTGCCTAGAGACATACGAATTTAGACCTTCAGTCTACAGGAAATGACCGATTTACTTGATGAGAAGACTCAGTGTGAAAACCTATAATAGTGAACGACTTCTTGTGACGAGGCTAGAGACTCATATGGGAGCAATACACATCCCCTGAACCACAGAACAGAAAAAAAATGTTTACTATCAGTATAAAATATCTATATAATTTGGGGTAAATTAATACTCTATGGTTATACACATATTTTATAAATGTGTTGTTCTCGACACACACTCTGGGAGTAGGAGGTGTTCCTTTGAGCAGTTTAAGAATAAGCACAGATAATCACATTCGTTTTAAGAAAAGTGAAACATAGGCTTATTTGTGTACTGCAAATTGACCGTACTCAATTGTTTCTTTTGAAACATCAAAAATAATGGCGACAAAATATTATGGAATGTTTCCGTATTCATTACTGCATCTTTCCTTGTCTATATTAGTTATGCTGAAATATACCAACCTGTCATTACACTGTTGTGAAGAGAGCAGTAACTCTCATGGTCCCGAAACTCAAAGGTGTGTCTTTTCCCATAGTGTTTGTCTGCTATACATAGTCTTGGATAATGAAGTAGCTATGGCTAAAGAAAAGAGATTTTGTGGAGAAGGAGCAGTAGCAAAGCACATTTGTGTCCTTAAATTTTCTGTTGAATTGTGGTACAATGCTTCTGTTACATTCTACATGCTACTGTGTAGCTCATGCCACACTGGCTAAGACCCTGTTTTCTCATACCCGCGTTACACTGAGCAGGATGGGAGACTGTTCTTTGGTTTTGTGAATTGCAAATATAACTGCTAAACTGGACTCCTTTGGTACTGACAATGCCTGACTCCCTCAGACTAAATAGCTACTTCATGCAGCACATATGATACAGGTTCCCGTCTCCCTCCCCAGGTTGGTGCTTTCCTTCCACTAAGTGATAGAAAATAATATCAGTAAACATACACACACACACACACACACACACACACACACACACACACACACACA
>NW_026596166.1:12711682-12826345 GCF_907164565.1 Psammomys obesus | reverse complement strand
ACACACACACACACACACACACACACACACACACACACACACACACATCACAGAGAGAGAGAGAGAGAGAGAGAGAGAGAGAGAGAGAATGTTAGAGACAGACAGAGAAACAAGCATAAGAATCAGTTTGTATGTATCGGGGACCCTAGCCCTTAATTAGGTCTTACCACGTGAATTTATGCTTCCAGTGTATATCTGCATATAATGTGTTTACCATATAAACATTTATCATTTTATTCACTTGTATTTTATTTCTTTAATTATGAAAATTACTTGGCTTGACGTCATTGACATTTGTGATCACTTCAATGATGTCTATGCATCCTTCAAACTGGCCACTGCTGTGCAGCATAAGGCATTGTTGCTGAGTTCAATACAGGGTGGGTGCGTATCTCACAGTCTTAGGTGTTTCTTAAAAAGACACACCTAATATCAAAAGTCCAAACTGAGCTTTTTGAAATTTAGCACATAAAAGGCTTTTAGTGAAATTAAAGTTAGAACAAGTGCTATCTTACATTTTCTGCAACAAAGTCAAGTGACTGACAAAGCGAAGAAGTCTATTAGGCACCTAGAGACACGATTACATGCAATTATGATGAAGGCCAGAGAAGTGTTTATCCTACTTAAAGCCTGCTCAAAGTGCAGCTTACTTGGAAAACTGCTTCTTATTTCAACATTACCCTTTCACAGTAATTTTGATTGCTTTCAATTTGTTACAAAAGTTGTAATTTTTGAAAAATATAATACTCCAAAGTTTCAAATGGCCATTTTATAATCCATCTTAATACTGATCAGTCTGAGACTTGAAACAGTCTCTGAATAATTGCATAGCGGTAGGACTGTGGAAGATCAGTATAAGCAGAACACAGGCATTCACTAACATAAGAAATCTAAATCTCTAAGCTAGACATTTTTATATGCTATTAATAAATTTGGTTAGTCTTGGCAGATAGAAATTTCTATTTATTAATACCCTAATTGAGTTTTTGAAATTTAGCACATGAAAGGCTTTTAGTGAAATTAAAGTTAGAACAAGTGCTATCTTACATTTTCTCCTGCAAAGCCAAGTGATTGGCACAGCAAAGACACCTGCTAAGCACCCAGAGACATACAATCACAGAGGGATATATTTAGAAATATTTGCAACATATGATGTAATAATACATGATATATCATAGAACAGGAAAACTGAGCTACAAAACATACATACAAAAACAATAAGACATCACAATAAAGGGGGGGGGCAATACCAGGCCACAGAGGGAGACAATGCAACCAGTTCTGATGAAACCTGATAGGACCTCCCCTATAAGTGGACTAGGGGGGTATAGAAAAAGATGAAGATTGGAGGGAGGCTGAGTTTGGGAGGAGATGAAGGAGGAAACCACAGCCTGGATACAAATTGAATAAATTGTAATAAATGATAATAATAATAATAATAAAGGAAAAGAAAAAACTGAAAAAAATAAATGCATTTTGCTAGCATTTCTCCAGAACATTGTAATCAAAGACCACCAAGACATGGTACTAAAAGTGTAGATAAGGATCCAGGGAATGAACATTTCTGCATCCTTAGGTACTGATGAGACAACTGTTTTTCATGCTATACTAACCCCAGGATGTTCCACAGGCTCTTCCATACATGTAAAAATTAATATCAGTGAAAGAATCTCCCTCAAGAAAGCTGCAGGATGAATACAATTATGTTACATCTGATATTGTAGGATGGAGTTTTTAGTAATACATAGCTTATATTGCAGGGTAGAATGTAATCATTTACTTTCCCAGAGTATTTCAAGTCCTTAAACAGATATGATTCTAAGATAGCTACTATAATTCCTAATAATAAAATTAAGTTAAATCCATGCAAACATCTGTTCATTTCATCTTGTCCCCCAATCCTAAATAGAATAAAGCATTTTTAATGATGGCCAAAAGCTCATAAGAAAACAGCAAGTCAGGCCAGTTCTTTGGATAATTGCACATTGCAGCAAGCATAAGACTTATTTTTAGTGAACTGAAGCCTGAAACACATTTGTTAGGAGAAACTAAAGTGGTATAGAATATTAACGTGTCAAAAAGAAGTAGTATACATGATGCATGTCTTTAAAAATAGGAATACTGACAAGCAATGAAGCAGAAATTTTATAGTTCAGAAAAAGAGTGTCAAGCAGTTGCTGAATGTAACATTGATCTAGCAAACATTCATCAAGGGTCCATTATTTTTCTAGGCACTCCACTAAATACTGAAGATTCAGCAATAAACAAAGCAGTTGGGAGACTGTGGTAACGTGGTATAACACTTAATACAAACATTAGCATTGTACGGAGGAAGAAGTTGCTGGAATACCAGCTCACTAGAAATACATTGGGGATTTTCAACTATATTCAGGATCAGAAAACAGAAAACACTACTCCAAGAGAGTGTCGTGTCATATAAGAAAACTAAAAAAAAAAAAAAAACAAAAAGAAAAAAAGAAAGAATTACTTGAGACCAATGGAAGAAACGGAAATGAACATAGGAAAAATGACTATCCCAGATTAATACTCTGGACATAAATCAGAATAAATAAATGGAGCTGTTGTGGAATCAGCAAGTTTGGATATGGCATGAGGGTCCTCCCTGAAGCTTACCAGAGTTGTTGATGAGCATTCAAATTATTTGAGAGACATTGATGTTAGGCTTTCTTTAATCCTGATAAAAATTAGCAGTGATTCTCTTTAGTTGTGGGAATTTCATTTTCCCTTAAAGATTGTTATTGCTTCAACGTCATTTCTCAATATAGATATGTTTAATTTCTGACAGCCTTTTAAATTTGTTGGATTATATTTCTATAACTCGAGAATGAAATATGGCATTTGCGGAACTCTTCAAGCAAATTACACTAATTTCATATATTACAAGTTTTTGTCAGAAACATATGTTCTCTCTTTCTTTTTCTGCCTGTCTGTCTCATTCACTTGTGTATGACATGAAGGTTGAAGAAAAACATTTAGGTAAGGTGAATAGGGAACATGTGAAGGGAAAAAGAAACAAGATAGGATAAACAGTGACATGTATAAGCAAAGTATAATGATATATGTTTTAAAATGTCATAATGAGCATCTTTTGGATATATGCCTAAAAGTGGTATAGCTGGATCTTGAGAAAGCACTATTCCTAATTGTCTGAGAAAGCTCCAGATTGATTTCCAACGTGGTTGTACAAGTTTACATTCCCACCAGCAATGGAGGAGGGTTTCCCCTTTCTCCACAACTTCTCCATCATATGCTGTCATTTGAGTTTTTGGTCTTAGCCATTCTCATTGGTGTAAGGTGAAATCTCAGGTTCATTTTGATTTGCATTTCCCTGATGACTAAGGACATTGAGCATTTCTTTAAGTGTTTCTCTGCTATTCAATATTCCTCTACAGAGAATTCACTGTTTAGCTCTGTACCCATTTTTTAATTGGATTGCTTGATTGGTGTTTAAATTCTTGAGTTCTTTATATATTCTAGATATCAGCCCATTGTCAGATAGAGGGTTGGTGAAGATTCTTTCCCAATCTGTAGGCTGTTGTTTTGTTTTGACAAGAGTATCTTTTGCTTTACAGAAGCTTTTCAGTTTCATGAGGTCCCATTTATGGATTGTTGATCTTAGAGCCTGTGCTATTGATGTTCTGTTCAGGAAGTTGTCTCCTGTGCCAATGAGTTCTAGACTCTTCCCCACTTTTTCTTCTAACCAATTTAGTATGTGGTTTTATGTTGAGGTCTTTGATACGCTTGGACTTTAGCTTTGTGCAGGGTGATAAATATGGATCTATTTTCATTTTTCTGCATGTAGACATCCAGTTGGACCAGCACCATTTGTTGAAGATACTGTCTTTTTTCCATTGAATGGTTTTGGCTTCTTTGTCAAAAATCAAGTATCCATAGGTGTGTCGGTTTATTTCTGTGTCTCCATATTTGTAAGAGCTTTATTCATAATAGCCAGAACCTGGAAACAACCCAGATGTCTCTCAGTTGAAGAATGGATACAGAAATTGTGGTACTTTTACACAATGGAATACTACTCAGCAATTAAAAACAAGGAAATCATGAAATTTGCAGGCAAATGGTGGGACCTAGAAAAGATCATCCTGAGTGAGGTATCTCAGAAGCTGAAAGACACACACGGTATGTACTCACTTATAAGTGGGTACTAGACCTATAAGATAGGATAAACTACACATTTTAGTATGTATACATTTTAGTATGTGTAAAGAAGATAAACAAGAAAGGAGACCCGGGGTAAGATGATCAATCCTCACTTAGACAAATGGGATGGACATTGGAAATAGGGGAAAACAAGTAACAGGACAGAGCCTACCACAGAGGGCCCCTGAAAGACTCTTCCTAGCAGTGTATCAAAAGAGATGCTGTGAATCACAACCAAATCTTGGGCAGAGTGCAGGAAATCATATGAAAGAAGGGGGAGTTAGTATGACCTGGAGAGGACAGGAGCTCTACAAGGACCAAATATATCTGGGCACAGGGGTCTTTTCTGAGACTGTTTCTCCAGCCAAGGACCATGAATGGATATAACCTAGAACCCATGCCCAGATATAGCCTATCGCCGCTCCATATCCAAGTGGGTTCCCTAGTTAGGGAAAGAGGGACTGTCTCAGACATGAACTCAATGGCTGGCCCTTTGACCTCTCCCTTCCCCCGCCAGGGAGGAGCAGTCTTGCTACGCCACAGAAGAGGACATTGTGGCCAGCCCTCAGAGATCTGATAAGCTAGGAACAGATGGAATGGGAGGAGGACCTCCCCCATCAGTGGACTTAGAGAGGGGCAGGAAGGAGACTAGGGAGCGAGTGTGGGGTTGGGAGGGAATGCGGGAGGGGCTACAGCTGGCAAACAAAGTAAATAAACTGTAATTAATATAAAAATAATAAAAAAGAAAATGTCATAATGAAACCCCGTATTTTGAAAAATAAGTAAACAATAATAACAATAATAACAATGCAGCCACTTCTGATGAGAACTGATAGACTAAGATCAGAAAGAAGGAGAGGAGGACCTCCCCTATCAGTGGACTTGGGAGGGGCATGCATGCAGAAAGTGGGGGAGGGTGGGACCGGGAGGGGAGGATGGAGGAGCTTATGGGGGGATACAAAATGAATAAAGTGTAATTAATAAAAAGGAGAAGAATGTCATGATGTGTGATAAAAATATATTTAGAAAAAATGATTAAAATTTCACAAACAAAAAAATTTTTTTCAACAGTGCTTTTGTAAGTTTCTTTGATATTTGCCTTTATAAAACATGGCTTGATTCTATTATCTGCTTCTACGTGAAGTCTTCTGTGTAGATTATTCTTGTTGAAAGATAGGAGAAAAATTCAGCCTCATGTGAATATACATTAGACTGTTTTCTGTTGCCAATAACACAATATATACACAACATCCCAGATTGAGGAGAATTACTAAGAAAGGCGGTTTATTTGAGTTCATAGCTAGCTGGAAGAATCTTAACGTGGTCCAGTGCATCACATGGTAACAGAGATTACTTTGTGTGTGTGTGAAAGAGAGAGAGAGAGAGAGAAACAGAGAAATCTGGTCTCTCTCCCTTTTCTTATAAACCCACCAGGATTCAGTCATTGAGGCTTCACAGTGGTGATCTTATCTAATCTTAATTCATGAAGTTTCTACCCTTTACCCCAATGAAGATTGAGTTTCAGCCCATTCCTTGTGGAATTCACTCATAGCCTGACTAAAGCATGGAGGGAAGACTATTTTCAATGCATTGTACAGATCATTGTGGGTGTTCTTGAACATGAAAATTTGAAAAATGACATTTTCTTAAAAGCCTTTTGCAATATAGAATCTGAAGTCTTATCATTTAGCTAGTTTAGCTTGTTGCACTTCACTACGTTAAAGCACATCGGTTTCCACGCACTTTGAAAAAAAGTAAACATACACAAAATTTCAACTACTAAGTAGAATTATAACTAATAAAATATATTACACAATATTTCAATAAAAATTACATTTCAACTATAAACAGAACTATGGATTGAAATATCAAAAATTTATCTGAATGTGGGAACCCCTGAATATGATTATTCTCTGTTTTCTCCATAGGTTCTTGATAATAACTGTTCTGAGTTGGGCCAGGGAGTCTATGTTATAAAATATTCTTTTGATTCAAAGATTGGAAATCTCTCTTATAAATCCAAAATGTTTCATAAATAGTTGAAGAAATACTGAGTACAGATATCTATTCTCAATTATTTTAGTATAGCCTATACCAAGCACAACACTTAAGGGATTAAATCATATCTTGACTCTAAATAAATTGGTCATTGCTTTTCAAGTCCGAATCTCACTACCAATATTCTATAAAAGCAGTTCCACCCACAAAATCTTAGACCCAGAATTCACCCTGCCTCCAAGATGGGCAGGGACAAAAATAAAGCAGGGATTAGGGGAATGTTCAAACAATGACTGGCCCAACCTGAGAATCACCCCAGGAAAAAGAGCCAACCCCTGTCATGATTAACAATACTCTGCTATGTTTACAGACTGGAGCCAAGCATAGCTGTCCTCCGTGTGGCTCCACCCAGCATCTGATAGAAAAGGATGCAGAGACCCTCAACCAATACTGGGTGGAGTGGTGCACAGGCAGGCTGTGGAGGAGTGTGGAGAAGGATACGAAGAACCAGTGGGGACAGGAGCTCCTCAACAAGAACAAAAGAGCCAACTAACCAGGACCAGGGAATCTCTGGAGACTGAAACACCAACCAAGGACCATGCATGGACTGGATCTAGTAGCCCTACACAGATGTAACTAAAGGGCAGCTTGGTGCTCCTATGGGGCTGACTCTGACATGGACTCTGTTGCTTGCTTTTTGAACATTTTTTCCCGGAGGGGTTACCTCGCTAGACCGCAGGAGAAGAGGATGCACTCAGACATGATGCGACCTGATACGCTGGGATGTGTGGGTGGATGGGGCTCCGATCTCTGAGAAGCAGGGGAAGGGGGATAGGGGAAACAGGGAAGGGGAGAGGGACCAGTAGTAGTGAAGGGAGGGTCTATGACTGGTACATAAAATGAATAAATAAAAATTAAAATTAAAAAGCAGTTACCTTGTAATGTTTGCTACAGTCTAAAGATTGCCAAACATAATACACTTTAAATTTATTTTATAATACTTTTTCACAATACAGCATTCCAGAAAGGGAGGATTAGAATTAACCAAAGTTAAAATTTCAGTGTCGTTCAAATTTATCCCACCATCATTACAGTTTTGTTTTTTTTAAAAACTTTTTATTGATTCTTTGTAAAATGCATCCCAATCCCACTCATCTCCCCATCCCTCATATCCACCCTTTGCCCTTGCAATCCCCACAAAACGCTATTCTAAACAATATTTCTGTTATATATAAACTTTATCTTACTCACAGATGCAAAGAGAAGAGCTGACTGCTGGGTCCTTGTGTGTGTGTGTGTGTGTGTGTGTGTGTATGTGTGTGCGCGCGCGCACAAACCACAGAGACTAATACAGGATTTTATGCCTATGAATTTCTGTGAGTAAACCTTGAGTCGTGTCCAAGGGAAGCTGGATGATGAGGCTAAAATAGACTTCAGGACCTACAGAAGGGGTCAGGGAAGTGGAAAGGTCTAGGAGAGCATGCACGTGACTCTCTGCCTGTAGAATTCCTTCAGAGAACTCTGTATATGGGCTTCTGAATCAAAGAAAGTGAAGGGTTAAGAAAGAAACCATCTCTAAAAGGACCAGAGAGTACAACAGAACAGGCCGGGCTCTTAGTTATGTCCAGGGGAGGTCAGAGGGAGGTAGTGGAAGCTACACATAGAATGGTGTAGCTAACGAGGGGTTTTTATTTGTTTTTTTTTTTTTTATCAGCTTCCTACCTCTACATTATTAGAAAATTAGAGAAAAATACCAGCAGGGAATCTATTAAAACCTACTGAGTTCCAAAATTAATATTAAAATTTCCCTGGTTATAAATGTGAATGGTGATAGCTTTAATCTCATAGACAGCTAGAAAGAAAGACTCAGTACTTTGAAGTTAAAAAGGAAAAGTTCTACACATGGCATAATTTACCTACTACTTATTTTTGTTGGTCAAATGCTACATTAAAATATTTATATTTCTATGCAAAACATTTCAGTACTGTCTGAATTCTAGAGGAAATTCTTTGGTATTCCTTTTCAGGATATGCCCATATTGGTTTTTTGTTTTGTTTTGTTTTGTTTTTAAGACAGGAGGTCTTACCAGGGTCTGAGCGTGCTATTCAATATGTAGTGTTATATTGTAAAATGCATAGAAAAATTAAATAACATGAAAGCATATAAATGTAAAATGGCTCAGTTGTTTAAGTAAAGGAGCTTTAGTAAGATTTTTCTCTTAACATCATTAATCGGCTAATGGCAAAACTATTGAATTAAGAACAAAATGATAAAATAGAGATATACTATTATATAATGGTATATAATATATACTATATCATGAGTGAGTTTGTATACTCACTCTTAAGTGGATATTAGCCATATAAGCTAATTTTTAAGATTGTTTCATACAGAATACATTGATGTATTCAACTTAGTAATAAGAATTGGTAATTCATTACTCCCTCTTGCCTATCTCTATCTATCTATGTATATAAATTAACATATGTACATAAATATGTTATACAAACACAAGGTACACACTCATAAAATAGTGCAATAAGGTGTAGTGTAAATAATACCAAATCATTGATATATTCCAATTTATTTGTTGATTTTTGAAAATTGTAATACAAACACAGTTCCCTATTTAATGTGGCTGCTACTAATTTAATAACGTTCTTTCTTGAGTCACTTTAAACTGGTGTTCATTATATTGTTTGAAGTTTTAGTAAGATTTTTCTCTTAATGTCATTAATCAGCTAGTGGCAAAACTAACTAAAAACAAATGATAGAATAGAAATGTTTGTATACTCACTCATAAGTGGATATTAACCATATAATATAGAATAAACATAGTAAAATATATACTCCTAAAGAAGCTAAACAGCAAGGAAGACCCTAGGGAATATGCTCCATCCTCATTCAGAAGGACAAAAAGGATAGACATCAGAAACAGAAGACAGGGAACAGAACAGGAGCCTACCACAGAGGGCCTCTGAAAGAATCTACTGATCAAGATATGGAAGCAGAGGCTGAGCCTCATAGCCAAACTCTGGGCAGAGTGCATGGAATCTTTTGAAAGAAGGGGGAGATAGAAAGACCTGGAAGAGACAGGAACTCCAAAAGGAGAACAACAGAGCCATAAAAACTGCAGAGACTAATACCGCAACCAAGAACAATGCATAGAGAGGACCTAAAACTCATGATCAAATGTAGCCCATAGTCTCGAAGTGGGTGTCCTAGTAAGGGGAGCAGACACTTTCTCTGGCATGAACTCAGTGGCAGGCTCTGTGATCATACCTTCCTCCCTTGGGGGTGCAGCTTTACCAGGCCACATAGAAAGACAATAAAACCAGTCCTGATGAGACCTGATAGGCAAAGATCAAATAGAAGGGGAGGAGGAACTCATTTTATCAGTGGACTAGAGAAGAAGCATGGGAGGAGATGAGGGAGGGAGGATGGGATTGGGAGGAGACAAGGGCAGTGGTCACAGCTGAGATACAACTTGAATAAACTGTAGTAAATAATAATATAAAATAAAAAAATAGAGATGTTTGGATTCTTTACAATTGAGTCATTAGTTTCTTAGAGATGCCATAATAGAATACCAAAAATCAGGTAGTAGAAAACATACATTTCTTTCCTCAGTGTCCTGAGGCTTGATATTTGAAATGAAGAGTTAGCAATCCATTCCTGTTTTGAAAGCTATATAGGAATTGGCCTTGTTTCTCTCCAGCTTCTGTAAATTTCCTGGAAGGCATCCGTGTTTCTGGGATTGCAGAGTATTACTTCCTTTGTCATTGCTGGTTTCTGACAGTTTCAGATCTTCAAAAAGCCCTATGTTGATGATGCTGGTCTTAGGACATCGGCCCTACTACAGAAAAGTCCCTTCTTAAACTGAGTATTACTGTGACATTTCTGTGATACACAGCTAACACAAGAGGGTAGTTCAACCTGTTCTAGAACCAACAAATTAGCTTGTTTAAAGTGCGCTGTAAAATCCCCTCAAGCTTGGTTGTGCAGCTAACTGAGGCACAGGGTACTGCAATGAGCTGTGCTATAAAGTGGCCATGCCTTTACTGTCTTCTGACTTCCGTCTTCTTTTCCCTTCTTTTTTTAATTATTAAATATTTATTGTTTACATTAGTTATATTTTATTCGAGTTGTATCCCAGCTGTAGCCCCCTCACTCATTCCCTCCCAATCTCATCCTCCATCCCTCATATCCTCCAATGTCCCTCTCTAAGTCCAATGATAGGGGAGGGTCTTCTCCCCTTCCATCTGACCCTAGCCTATCAGGTCTCTTTAGGACTGGCTGCATTGTCCTCCTCTGTGGCCTAGCAAGGCTGCTCCTCCCTCGGGGTTGCGGTGGGGGCAAAGACCCAGCCACTGAGTTCATGTCAGAGACAGTCCCTGTTCTCCTTACTAGGATACCCACTTGGATACTGAGCATCCATGGGCTACACCTATTTTTCTGGACTTACTGTTGATCAGGCTCTTCTCTCTGCCTCACTTCTCTGCACAGCTCTTTCTTTCTTTTTTTCTTTTTTTGTACCTTTGTGATGTTTTCTGAATATTTTATTTTTATTGGTCACCTAGTTTCATGATTTTTATGTGCAGAATTTTCTTAGTTTTCTTTTATTAGATAGAAATTTAAATTTTTAATTTAATTTTTTTTTACTTTTGTATTTCTAGGAATTTAGAGTGCTTTTATTTAAAAATCTAATCTTTTCAGTGAGTCTGCTGTTCCTTATGGGTAATACATTAACTAATTTACTGGTCATATTATATACCTCATTAAATTATCTAAATGTACTGCTTGTTTTTAAGTATCTATATTTGTTTCTCTTTATGTCTTCTGTTTGGTAGGTTCTTATATATGATGTCTTATAAATAATATTTTTAGTGTAATAATTTTGTTTCCCTTGTGGCAATACTTGCTGGGGCTTGGTTAAATGTAATAAAATTGAACCTCCCATAAACAACAATAAAGGGACTTGCAGAAAGGAAATTCAATTAAATTTGTGGTTGCTATTATTTGATGCCCAGGCCATGATTATTAGGGTTCCTGATGCATGTCAGTTGTAACTGCAGACCTCCTTCTTCTCTGATTTTTCTGCAGCTGGGCGATATTTCCTCCATCCCCCTCAACAACTCTCTGTGTAGCTTTTGTTACAGTCCAGTGCTGTCCCAAGGAGTCAGCTTTTCCTGTTCCCTGTGTTAGAACTTTAGTCTGCCCTTGGCAGTCTGTATACTTAGGCTGTGGAAGCAGCTTGGAGGCGTATGCTTGCTTGGCATGTGCAGGGCCTGAGGTTGGACCCCAAGCAGTACTGAGAATGAAAAACAGTGTCTGGTAACTCCTAGGTTCTTATACTGTGGTCAGGTTAAATGTCTCCAGTGACTTCCTTGTTTCTCCAGACTTGTGTTTTACTTGAGGTATGCTGCCACTGTTCCAGGATATCTTGTGTCTCTTTTGATATTTAAAAAAAAAGAAAAAAAACTTTGAATGCTTTTTATAAAAGAACTTCTGGAACTTCTTAGAGGAAAATTCCTCCAAAGCACATTTCCAGTCTTTTAGTGAAGCATATCATTTTGTTTACATAATTTTAATTTCATCAGATGACTAGCCAGTTCCAAAAAGAAGTAAACAGATGTACACTAAGTAAAACACAGCTTCATAAAAATATATGTGACATAATTAATCAGCATTAAATCATGATATAAAATGACACACAAAAGTCCTAGTAACTTGGCCACCTGTTTTACTTTCATCACTTTGTAATGAAAATGTTGTATTAAACATACCGAAATAAATTTTTAAGGTCTATAGAATTAATAAAATCACTTTGTAACAAAACCAAACATAAAATATCCTTGGCTTCCATTTATATATCGCTTTCAATTGTGTTCTGTGAGGAACATTTTAGCTACATTTATGATTTATTTAACTTTGAGAAGCACTATTGTTTACCTACAGAAAGTTAAAGTTACCTACATGACAAAGCTGTAAAGTGGAAAAACAAATACATGAGCATACTTGTATTTTTAAAATGTTCTCAACAAGAAAGACACAAAAGGTTCGCCATTGACATTGAGCTGTAGGAGAGATGGTTCCATAGGTAGAGGCATCTACCGTCAAGGAGAAAACTGATTCCTGAAAAGTGTCTTCTGATTTAGAAATCAGAATACACACACAGACACACACACACACACACACACACACACACACACACACACACACACGAGTGAGAGAGAGAGAAAGAATAAATAAAACAGTATGATGAATTTTTGAAATTTCAGTCATTAAAAGGTTTTTATGAATGGAGTCATCTTGCTCCTCACATATTAATAGCTTTCCTATTTCCCCCAGCATTTACTAGCCCTTTCCGTGTCTTGTCAGGATGCGTCCTCTCAGCAGCATCTGACTGTTCTGCATCTACCTCTATTGTGTGGTTTGTTTTCTTTCTTTTTCTTTTTTTTTTTTTTTGACTCCTATTTCCTTTTATCACAAATGTATTCAGTAGTCATCCTTAGGTAATTTTCCTTACGGTATTTCAAGAATTTAATAAAGCCTTCATTAATTTACTTAATGTTCACAAGAACTGTCTGGAGAAAAGACACTGGAAGAATGAGGGTATTAAGCAAGAATGTGGAAAACCCTGAGTACACATTGGTTCCTGGAAAACATGCCATTCCCTCTATTCTGAAGCAAGTAAGTTACTCTTAAGCAAATTAAAATAGAGAGAAGACCTGAAGACTCCCTCAGAAGACAAGAAGAGGACTGACAAATGACCTCAGCCTTGCTTGATTTGCAAACAAGCAAATTTAACTTCATTATTGCTGGTAAGTATTTATTTTAGGCAGAAACAACTTAACTTCAATCACTAGTGTCCAAGGGAGGGTTGTGAGCAGAGTTTTTTCCACAAGGTACCTGGGAAGTTCTCATCACAAGCCATCAAAAGATTTCCTCGCTGTGCTTCTTGATTTTACAAATGAATGTTTGCCTCTGATATTTGGACATTTGGATACCTCAGCCTCCCTGGGTACAGAGACCATAAATATTGAATTGTTTCTTGCTGAAAGAAGCTCTTACAAT
The DNA here is from genome assembly GCF_907164565.1 of Psammomys obesus. Taxonomy (NCBI): domain Eukaryota; kingdom Metazoa; phylum Chordata; class Mammalia; order Rodentia; family Muridae; genus Psammomys; species Psammomys obesus. The sequence continues at coordinate 12,813,093 of NW_026596166.1, read as the reverse complement.
AAGATAACTGAATGTAGCTTATAGGAAACTGATTTTGCTGGGGGCGGAGGGGAACGAGTTCTATACTAAGTCCAAGGGTAATGAACTGTGCATATTAACTAAATTCTATCATAATTTAGAGCCAGCCACTGGATAGCTATATAAATACTTTCATTTTCTGTTCCTGTGTGTGTGTGTGTGTGTGTGTGTGTGTGTGTGTGTGTGTGACAGGACAGTGTACCTGCAGAGGTCAGGATCAGCTTGGGGTGGGGTGGGGTTAGTTATCTCTTCTACCTGGTAGGTCCCAGGGACCAAATAGCTTTTATCATTAAACCATCTTACTGGCCTCACAGACTATGTTAAAGGGAATTATAGCGTGAATGACGTACATCCAATATGCTCCAATGAGTCTCCTTCTCTATGTATTTGCAGAATCCTGTGTTACCTATCTATCATTGAACTGAAACCCCAATCAGCGATGGTTCAGTTTTAAAGCAAAACCTTCTGATCAACATACTGCAGGAAGCTCAGAGGAAATCTGAAAGAAAAAAAAAATCAATTTTCCTCACAACTCCTGAAGACATTGTTTAGATTCTAAGTCATAAAACTGATAAACAGGAATTTTCTCCTTTTCCTATTTTCACCCAGTAATTCTCAGAGCATTCCTCCCTTCTCTCTCTTCATTATGTGGACTGGTGTCATGAGAACCTCATTGTACTCATGTGGTATGTACTTCCTCTGTTGTGTTTCTGGACAGCTTTAGAATCCTAGAATGTAGGGATGACGTCTCCTCTAAGAAGTAAAAGAAACTTGGAATACTTACACACTTATATCCTTAAATATCATCTACATAAATAAAAATTTGTATTTTATAAGCTTAAAGTTTTTTAGTCATTAAAGTAAGAATATGAAGTCAAAATGAGCTTGAAGTGTATGTGTACATTTATCATACTTTTAAAAAATATCATTAAGTTATTTATTTATTTTTTTAAAATTTATTACAATTTATTCACTTTGTAGCCCAGCCGTATCCCCCTCCCTTATCCACTCCCAATCCTGCCCTCTGTCCCTCTTCTCCTCCCATGCCCCTCCCTGCACAAAACTAAAGTCCAAGTGGATCAAAGATCAAAGACCTCAACATAAAAACAGACACACTAAACCTGCTAGAAGAAAAAGTGGGGAAGAGCCTTGAACTCATTGCCTCAAGAGACAATTTCCTGAACAGACTATTAACAGCACAGGCTCTAAGATCAACAATCAATAAATGGGACCTCATGAAACTAAAAAGCTTCTATAAAACAAAGGACACTGATGTCTGAACAAAATGACAGCCTACAGACAGGGAAAGGATCTTCACCAACCTTATATCAGACAGAGAGCTGACATCCAGAATGTAAAAAGAACTCAAGAAGTTAAACAGCTACAAATCAAGTAACCCAATTAAAAAATGGGGTACAGAGGTAAACAGAGAATTCTCAATAAAGGGATATCAAGTGGCAGAGAAACTTTTGTCATATTTTAAAAGAACTTTAGGTGTACAAATATGGAAATATCATATAATACCATTACATCTTTTTCAGAACAGTAACTGTAGCAATGGAAGATATGCTTTTAAGGTATTTGCATGAAAAAGTTTATTTCCTGTTTTCTTCTTCTGATGTCCTTCCTCTTTGCCTTTCTGGATGGAGACTGAGCATTTTAGTCAAGGTCCTCTCTCTCTTTTTTTTAAATTTAATTTAATTTTATTAATTACACTTTATTCACTTTATATCCCCCCTAAGCCCCTCCTTCCTCCTCTCCTAGTCCCACCCTCCCTCCCTCTTCTTCATGCATGCCCCTCCCCAAGTCCACTGAGAAGTGAGGTACTCTCCTTCCTTCTGATCTTAGTCTATCAGATCACATCAGGAGTGGCTGCAATGTCATCTTCTGTGGCCTGGTAAGGCTGCTCTCTCTTGATTAGTTTCTTTAGATGTACAGATTTTAGTGGGTTTATCCTATATTACATGTCTATATGAGTGAGTATATACCCTGTGTGTCTTTCTGCTTCTGGGACATCTCACTCAGGATGATCCTTTCCAGGTCCCACCATTTACCTGCAAATTTCATGATTTCCTTATTTTTCATTGCTGAGTAATATTCCATTGTGTAGATGTACCACAATTTCTGCATCCATTCTTCAGTTGAGGGGCATCTGGGCTGTTTCCATCTTCTGGATATTACAAATATAGCTGCCACAAACATGGTTGAGCAAATGTCCTTGTTGTGTACTTGAGCCTCTTTTGGATATATGCCTAGGAGTAGTATGGCTGGATCTTGAGGAAGCGCTATTCCTAGTTGTCTGAGAAAGCACCAGATTGATTTCCAGAGTGGTTGTACCAGTTTACATTCCCACCAGCAGTGGAGGAGGGTTCCCCTTTCTCCACAGCCTCTCCAGCATGTTTTGACACTTGAGTTTTTCATCTTGGCCATTCTGGATGGTTGTAAGGTAAAATCTCAGGGTTGTTTTGATTTACATTTCCCTAATGATGTTGAGCATTTCTTTAAGTGTTTCTCTGCCATTTGATATTCCTCTACAGATAATTCTCTGTTTAGCTCTGTTCCCCATTTTTTTAAGTGGATTACTTGGTTTGCTGTTTTTCAGCTTCTTTAGTTCTTTATATATACTGGATATTAATCCTCTGTCAGATAAAGGGTTGGTGAAGATTCTTTCCCAATCTGTAGGCAGTTGTTTTGTTTTGATGATGATGTCCTTTGCTTTACAGAAATTTTCAGTTTCATGAGGTCCCATTTATTGATTGTTGATCTTAGAGCCTGTGCAGTTGGTGTTCTGTTCAGGAAATTGTCTCCTGTACCAATGAGTTCTAGGGTCTTCCCCACTTTTTCTTCTAACCAATTTATTGTGTCTGGTTTTATGTTGAGGTCTTTGATCCTGTTGGACAGGAACCTACCACAGAGGGCCTCTGAAAGGCTCTGCCCTGAAGACTATCAAAGATGCTGAGACTTATGGCAAACTGTTGGGCAATGTGCATGGAATCTTATGTAAGAAGTGGGAAATAGTAAGATCTGGATAGGACGGGAACTCCACAAGGAGAGCAACAGAACCAGAAAATATGAACACAGGGGTCTTCCTAGAGACCCATACTCCAACCAAGTACCATGCATGGAGATAACTTAGAACCCCTGTACAGATGTAGCCCATGGCAGTTTAGTGTCCAAATGTGTTACATAGTAATGGGAAAATGGACTGCTTCTGACATAATCTGATTGGCCTGCTCTTTGATCACCTCCCCCTGAGGGAGGAGCAGCCTTACCAGCCACAGAAGATGACAATGCAACCACTCCTGATGAGATCTGATAGACTAAGATCAGAAGGAAGGAGAGGAGGATCTCCCCTATCAGTGGACTTGGGGAGGGGCATGGGTAAAGAAGGGGGGAGAAGGGTGGGACTGGGAGGGGATGAGAGAGGGGCTTATGGGGGTATACAAAGTGAATAAAGTATAATTAATAAAAAAATGAGAAAAAAAGAAAGTTTTGTCTATCGGGTGAATAATTTCATGATATGTGCATTTGATATCTGAAACTAAAAATGTATACAGCCGTGCATTATTTAATGACAGGACTATATTCTGAGAAATGCTACTTTAAGAAATTTCTTCAATATTTCAAACATCAAAAATGCATAAATACAATGTAACATTAAGTATAACCTCACTAGATTATATACTCAGAGAAGGCAATTGGTTTATATCAGTCTCTTGTGAACAATATGTATAATGCGAAACATGAAAGTATCTTAATTTTCAATCTATTGTGAGTGACATCCTGTAATAGTTATCATTTTTTCAAAGTTTGTTTTTACTTTTGCGTTTTCACAGTAGTGATGCCTGCTAAATTTGTTGTTTCATACGTGGAGAAGGACGTGCAATGCCTGGTGTCTGCTTCAGGCATTGTTTCTGTTGGATAAAGCCCTAGAGGAAGCCCTGGGATCTCAAACATAACTATCTTTCAGAAGGGAGAAGAGGCTAAGACCGGGTGGAGACTGCTGAGAGTAGGGGAGTGATGTGGGATGCATAAGATTCAGGTTCTGATGAACATGAGCCTTCTTGGGGAAAGAAAACAAAAACAAAAACAAAACAAAAAACACTTCTCCAGTTGTGTGCACATGGGGCAGTGTGAGGAGACTTGGTATGGACGTATGGATTACGATTTATATCCTCACAGCATAAAAGGTCGTTTTGCTGAAGCAGAATCCAAATAGGCCCTCTACACTGCTTTTACCGATCTCACGGACATGTTTAAATTAACCCTCTGATTCCCAAGTCTCCTGTTCAACCATGTTAGTGGAAGTGTTATAGAAAAGACATAGGAATAACAGGTGACCTTAGCCTTGTGAACTAAGTAAGCTTTGGAAGCATCACTTGAAATATTTGGGGTGGGATTCCTGTATTTATGTAGGAATGGAAGTAATAAAACTTTCAAGTTCACTCTGATACACAATTTAGAATGCAAAGTTTCTAGGAGTATTTTAATTTCACATCCATAAAAATAATGAAAACAACAGAAAAAAGTTTTAAAACATTTTATTTGATGTAATCATGACTTGGACAGAGACTGCATTTATCTTCTTATATTTGGGAGGTAAAATATTATAAAGTCACCTAAAGAGACACGTTATTATTTGTGAACCTAAAAGATTTGTAGTTATTACAGCAAGGGAAATGTTTTTATGGAATCTAATAAATGTCATTCCTTACATTATGGCTAACACATATCTTCTGGTTTTGTCATGATAGGAATTGCAAAAAGGGGACCTGGCAGCAGATGAAAGACTTAAGAGGAAATATGGAGAAGCCACACAACAATGCAAGTGCCATTAATCACCTAACTTTAAACCAATATACACACCATCTTCTCCATAAGACAGTGTGTTTGAATAACAAACCTCCAAACAGTTCAGCTTTAACAAGTTTAAAAGAAAAAAATCAAAGACAGTGGTTTAGACACCTTTTCACACTCACCAGACCCCCTTCCGGCATAGATGTTCCATTTTCTAAGAGGAGCAAATGTTTTGTCCTCTGTGGTTTTGCGCAACTATACAGGAGGCTGTATTTTTGTGACAGATTTCTTCTCAAGTCTCACTTTGTGATAAAATCAGTCTTACAATCTAATCATAAAAATCTGTCATTTCTATTTTCTAAGGTTTCATAAATTTCTAATCAGCTGACAGAGAAGAGTACGTATTATTTTTAACACTTGGAAATTGAAGGGAACAATTAAATTTTGGCCAGAAGTTTACCTACTGTGATTTGTATCATAAGGTATTGTTGAATAGAATTCAAAGGCAAAGGGTAATTTATACTTTTGGATTCATCACCTTGAAAAGGAAATCAAAGTCTTCAATACACTGGTATATTGAAGATAAATCATCTCCAGTGCCTTCATCAACCCTGAGTCCCAGGTCATAGCATGTTGGTAGAAAAATTAATCTCACAGTAATCAAAAATATATAAAAATGAATTTTTGACTCTACAACCAACTGTTAAAATATATTTAAAGAGTAGGGTTAATTAAAAAAAAAAGTAGGGGTAATATGAAGTTTCCTTGGGTAAAGGCAGCTGCTGTCAAACACGGTGACCTGAGTTCCCTACCTAGGTATCACAAATTTGAACTAGCAATTTAATGTCTAAAAATTGTCCCATGATATCTAAAAGCACATTATGGCACATGTGTGCCTGCACATTTATATGTACAAACATAGAATTAGAAGGAAATGAAACAGGAATAAGCATACACTCAAGATTTTACCAATAACTTTACATTTACACAACTTGTGATAAATGATACTTAAAAATATGAGGTGAACTGCCTTTATTAGCTATATTCAGGCTGGCACCATATTGTTATGCCTTGTTCGTATACTTATGTGCTTTCTTTCATCCTCACATCACATAATATTAGCAAATTATTGGCACTCAACCCTAAAATTATTCTGAATCATCTTCCTTATTTCACAGCTGTTTTTACTCATTTATCTAGAAGAATAACATTTTATAAAAATAATTTTATGAGCAATTTTCTATTTTATTTATTTATTTTTTGATCCCCTTCACCAATTCAGAGATCCATTATTTCTTAACTCATCCAACTTCATACTTGTTATCTGATGTTAAAAAACAAACAAACAAAAAAAAAAAACCAAAGAAAACAAAGTAAAACAAAAAGAAAGCACAAAAATCACACCCTAAACCAAAAACAAACAGACAGCTAAAAACATGGAGTCTTCTTGGTTAGGGGTGGGACTTTGTGTCCATTTCCCTTCTCTGTGATGGGATGTATCTGATGGTCACGTTTGCTAAGGAAGTGCCTTCATCTGCTGTGCCAACTTGCTATGTCCAATTGAACTAGAGACTATATAGTCCAGAGATCTAGAAATCAAACACTAATGGACTAAAAAAAAAAAATAAGATAAAACAAAATTAGTCCAAGAAGATGACTCCTAATAATATTCTGTTATACCCGTAGATCAATAATACCTTATCCAGTCATCATCAGTGAGCCTTGCTCCAACAGATTAGGTGGAAAGATTTTTTAATTTTATTTTTCTTATTAGTTACATTTTGTTAACTCTGTGTCCCAGCTGTATTCCGTTCCTTCATTCCCTCCCCAACCCCACACTCCCTCCCTGGTCTCTTCCCTGCCCCTTTCCAAGTCCACTGACAGGGGAGGACCTCCTCCTCTTTCATTTGACCCTGTTTTATCAGGTATCTTCAGGGCTGGCTGCAAAGTCCTCCTCTGTGGCCTAACAGGACTGCTCCTGCTCCTCCCCTGGGGAGTTGGGGAGGTCAAAGAGCCTGCCCTTGAGTTCCTGTTAGAAATAGTCCTGTAACTGGTACAACCACTTTGGAAGTCAATCTGGCGCTTTCACAGACAATTAGGAGTAGTGCTACCCCAAGACCCAGCTATACCACTCCTAGGTATATACCCAAAATTTGCTCAAGTACACAACAAGGACATTTGTTCAACCATGTTTGTAACAGCTTTATTTGTAATAGCCAGAACCTGGAAACAACCCAGATGTCCATCAACGGAGGAATGGATACAGAAATTGTGGTATTTTTACACAATGGAATACTACTCAGCAATCAAAAAACGAGGAAATCATGAAATTTGCAGGCAAATGGTGGGATCTAGAAAAGATCATTCTGAGTGAAATATCCCAGAAGGAGAAAGACAAACATGGTATATACTCACTTATATAGACCTATAAGATATGATAAATACAATGAAATCTACACACCTAAAGAAGATAATCAAGAAAGCAGACACAGGCAAAGATGATCAATCCTCATTTAGAAAGACAAATGGGATGTGCATTGAACATATGACAGGAGTCTACCGCAGAAGGCATCTGAAAGACTCTACCTAGTAGTGCTTCAAAGCAGACACTAAGACTCATAACCAAACCCTCGGCAGAGTGCAGGGAATCATATGAAAGAAGGGGAGTTAGTATGATATGGAAAGGATAGGAGCTCTACAAGGACCAAATATATCCGGGCACAGGGTCTTTTCTGAGATTGACACTCAACCAAGGACCATCTATGGATATAACCTAGAACTTGTGCTCAGATGTGGCCCATGGTAGCTCTGTAACCAAGTAGTTTCCCAAAGTAAGGGGAACAAGGTGGAAAGATTTTAAGAGCCATTGAAGGTTGAGGGCAGTAGGAGAACAAGGTCTTTTGCATTAAGCAAGCAAGGTTGACAAGCTCAAAGAGACTGAAGCGCTAAGCACAAGGCCTACGTGGAACTAGGTCCTCTGTGTATATGTTACACTTACTAACTTAGCTGAATGGGACTCCTGACTGTGGGGCTCACGAGACTCTTTTTCTCTTGTTCCTTCCTGTTTCCAACTCCGATCTGATAGTTTGGCTTCATTTTATTATATTTTATTTTCTCAAAAATATTTTTAAAGTTCAGCTGAACATTCACAAAGCAAGGTAGAAGGAATTTAGAAATTTAATGGACAATATATAGTCTTTTCCAAAAATAGATTATGATTAACTTAATACCTGTATAAAAATGGACATTAACACAAATTGCTTGTATTTCATACACACACAGCAAACAAAAGTGCATTGCATATTTAAATATAAAATGTAAAATTATATAACCCCTTTAACAAAATGAAAAAAAAATTCATAAGACCATGTACTAGGTGATTACTATTGGGTTTACAAATCCAAAATCTTAGTCTATCAAGTAAAACTCTATAAAAATTATGCTCTATTAAAATTAGAAGCTTCAATTCTGCAGGAGACAATCTTTGGAGAAGGAAAATACACATCACTGGGAGAAAACTTGGAAAGCAAGGATCTGAATGAAGAGCTCAGTATCGTATACATTACTTTAAGGACTGACACACACTTCCTAAACAGAAGTCTTATGTGATTATTATGTTAGAAGTTTCATAAGAAAGAAAATGCAGGTGCTTTGCAGCCATGAAAATGAGTGCTCAACCTCATATGCCATTAAATACTGCAAGTCCAACAATGACTACTTCTAAGTGATGAACAATAACAACAAAAAACTCAAACAAACAAAAGTCTAAACACCAAGACCACTGAACCCTGAGGACTGGAAGAATGGATAGTCATTAAGCCCGTTCTTATACTCTTCTCCTTTTCTCTTTTGGTGTGAGTGTAAAAAGTCACAACAACTTTGGAAAAGTTTGGCAGCTCCTTATGAAGTAAACTTACACATGGCGAATGATAGAAAGAAAGAAAGGAAGAAAGAAAGAAAGAAAGAAAGAAAGAGAAAGAAAGAAAGAAAGAAAGAAAGAAAGAAAGAAAGAAAGAAAGAAAGAAAGAAAGAAAGAAAGAAAAACGAAAGGACAAGAGAGAGAGAAAGAAAGAAAGAAAGAGAAAAAGAGAAAGAAAGAAGAAAGGAAGGAAATAGGAAAGAAAAAAGAAAAGAAAGGAAGAGAAAAAAGATAGGTTTTAATGTCTTGAGTTTTAGACAAAACGTTGCAAAATTTATGTCCACATGTAAACCAACAAGAGAAACAAACTGTTTATGACATCTTTGTTTGGAATTGTAAAACATGGAGGCAGCCAAGATACCCTTAAATAAGTTAATGGATAATAACGTTGGAATACATCCAGAAACTTAATATTATTTAGCAGTAGCAATCACTTCTCCAAATACAAAATACATACAGGAACCTCAAATACATATTGTCAATTAAAATAAAAGATCAGTTTGGAAAGAAATAATTATTAAATTATTAATGAAGAATTAATTGATGTTGAAAAAGTTTGAATAAGGGCTTCAAATATAAATATCTGCGTGGTGCTGTGTGATTGTTGATATGTGACATTGTTGTTCACATTAATATAATATACACTATAATGGGTGAAATATAATGCTGTAAAATTGATTAACAATATGGACTTGTCTATTGTAGCAAATTTGTTGGGACACTTATAATAGATCAAGCTACAGGGATTTGAGAGCAGTTGAAAGATAATATGAAGACTGTAGCTCAATTCAATTTTTTTTCTTTAAAAGTAAAGTTTAGTAAAATTTATCCTCTTCCTCCTCTTTTCTTCATTAGCATCATTACTCAAAAACTATCTGACTGCCCCTCAACTGAGGAATGGATACAGAAATTGTGGTACATCTACACAATGGAGTATTACTCAGCAATATAAAACAAGGAAATCATGAAATTTGCAGGTAAATAATGGGAACTAGAAAAGATCATCCTGAGTGAGGTATTCAGAAGGAGAAAGACACACACGGTATATACTTACTAATAAGTGGATATTAGACATAATATAGGATACACCTACTAAAATATGTACACCTAAAGAAATTAATCAAGATGTATGACTCTAGCTAAATGCTCAAACCCCATACAGAAAGGCAAAGAAGATGGACATTGGAAGACTGAGAAAACAGGGAAAAGTACAGGAGCCTGCCTCATAGAGCCTCTGAAAGGCTCTACCCTGCAGGGTATCAAAGCAGATGCTGAGACATTTGAGCAGAGTGCAGGGAATCTGATGAAAGAAGTAGGAAATAATAAGACCTGGAGAGGACAGGAACTCCACAAGGAGAGCGATAGAACCAAAAAATCTCGACACAGGGATCTTTTCTGAGACTGATACTCCAATCAAGGACCATTGATGGAGATAAACTAGAACCCCTGCACAGATGTAGCTCATGGCAGTTCAGTGTCCAAGTGGGTTTCATAGTAATGGGAACAGGGACTGTCTCTGACATGAACTGATTGGCCTGCTCTTTGATCACCTCCCCCTGAGGGGGGAGCAACCTTACCAGGCCACAGAGGAAGATAGTCCAGCCACTCCTGATGAGACCTGATAGGCTAGGAATCAGAAGGAAGGAGAGGAAGACATCCCCTATCAGTGTAATTGGGGACAGGCATGCGTGGAGAAGGGGAAAGGAAGGTGGGATTGGGAGGGGAGGAATGAGGGGGCCATGGGGGGATACAAAATGAATAAAGGGTAATTAATAAAAATGAAAATTAAAAAAAATGAAAATAAAAAAATGAAAAAACCTATCTGACATTTTTTGCTTCAGCATAAATTTAAAACTCTTCAATATCCTTCAGAATTTGTTTTAAATATCCCTTCCTACCCTCTTCTAATCACATTTTCTACTTCCAAATTCCTTACATATAATCCAATATATTAATCAAATATAATATTCTAAAACAGACTGTTCATGACTATTTCTCCTTGGCAATACTCTTATCAGAAATCACCGAGCCTTCTCAATGAAACTTTTATTTCATTTTACTTTTTAATTTATTTTAAAAAAGTATTTACTTTACACCCTGATCTTAGCCACCCTCCCTCATCTCAATCCAGTTGCACATTCCCTCCTTTTCACTCCATCCCTCTTCCCTAGTCCTAAGAAAGGTGGAGCCCTCTTCACCTACCAGTTGACCCCAGCCTTTTGAGTCTCATCAGGATTGGCTGCATCCTCTTCCTCTGTAGCCTGATAAATCCTCCCTGCTAGGGGTAAGTGATTAAGGAGCAGGGGACAGAATCCATGTCAGAGACAACCTCTGCTCCCCTTGCTAGGGTACCTACATGAAGACTGAGATGCCTATTAGCTACATCTGAGCAGTGTGCCTAGGTCCTTTCTCTGTATGGTTCTTGGTTGGTACATCAGTCTCCGCAAGCTCCCCTCTGGGTTCAGATTGGTTGGCTCTGTTGGTCTTTTTGTAGAGCTCCTGTCACCTCTGGATTCTTCTATCCCCCCACTCTTCCATAAGACTCCCTGCACTCTACCCAAATTTTTGAAACTTACCTTACCCACATTATTTTTTATGTGGAACTGATATATACCTTTCTAGTTCTATTGTCTTCCGTCTAGCATATGAATAAAATTTATGTGAGAACATGCTTTCTCTGTCCTGTTTTCAGTTCTCCCTTTATAAAAATTTCAGTCCAGAATAATAATTAATATTTAAAAGTCATGGAGCTAATATTTATTGAATAAAATATTAATATTCTCATAATAATTAAATCAGTATCTATTGAATTAAGTAATAATTGACATTTACAGTGAAAATTTTATGCTGAAAGATTGGTGACTTGGTAACTTTTGGAAGACCCAAAAGATCATCTTAATTCCTGCCATTTCTTTGATCAATGAATGTTATAATACCATTTGGGAAATAGTGGAAAAGAGCTGCAAGTTGTTTTGACTCTAGGGAAATAGAAATAAATTTTCCTTCTAGCTGTCACTTAATCTCTGTTAATATACATCACAAGGAAAGCAAATAATTTGCATCCAGTTTGATGCTCAGTATCATTCAGCATACATTATGCTGAATGTATGAATTTTTTAAAGGTAAATTTAAATAGGGCCTTGTATTCTCATTTTCAGTTTACATACTTTATGAATCATGTTACAGTTTGTATTATTACTGCTTTCAAGTTTCAGGTCATTTCATCCACTGGCAAGCTCTTCCTTATCGGCTAAAGGCTCTGCTTGAAGAAGTTTGAAGGGCTGGAGAGATGGCTCAGGGGTTAAAAGCACTGGCTGTTCTTCCAGACATACTGATTTCTATTCCCAGCAACCACATGGTGACTCAAAACCTTCTGTCATGCAAACACGCATGCAAATAGAGCACACATACGCATAATTAAATAAAACTTGAAGAAAGTTTTTAACTTCATGAGAAGTTTGACTGTAAGGAACAAATATGGCTTGAGGACTGAATGATGGAGAGCTGTATATGAGGCAATGATACATGAAATCTCTGTGAACAAAGGTATAGCAACATAGACTATAACCCGTATGGGTATTTGTTTCCAATTTGGGGTATATGTACTTTTAGGGCCACATGTAAATTATTGAGAAACAATTGTATACTTCCAGGGAAACCTTTAATGTGTAATGGACTATTGTGTCATTCTTAAATGTAATAGAATTCTTTATTTGGGATTTTTTTCTCTCGATTATGTCAAAAGCAATTAATAAACTAGCCTTTTTTATATAGGTGATAACAAGCCACGAAATTTAATTAGCTGTGAACAAATATTTGTAGCAACACTTAACCATATATACCATGTAATATATTAACTAGATATAACAATCCCTACCAAGATAATACATAACAGAAAATGATCATTTGTTAGCTATAGCATGCCACAGGTCTGTAATTCTATCCCCCAAATAGTCTAAATAGATTTTATGGAGATAATAAACATTTTTCAATGAAATGAAAGGCCCACCATGCACAGTAGCATTAAATTTTTGACAGCATAAGACTATTTTTTTGTGTTAAATCCTCACAGTGGCATATAGACTTTGGAGGAAGAGGATCCAAGAGGTCCTGATAAGACCTGCTAAGCTATGGGCAGATGGCAAGGGAGGAGAACTTGAGAGGAACAAGATAACTTTACAGGTCTCTTTATATGAATTTTATACCCCATGTTAAACTAAGTTCTCTCAGCACTTTTCCAGAAAGCAGAAGGACACAGACAGAAGAAGCAGATGAGTTGGGACAAGACCCACCCTGCTGTAAAAAAAATTAAACTAGGCCAAGCAGTGCCCAAGGTCTTCTTCATGTTACAAAAGATTGTTCCCAAGGTCTCCTCCCTATTTCAAAGTACAGTCCAAACCGGCTACCGGTCCAGAAGGTCACAACTCCCTCACCTAGATAGCTCTTCACTCCCCTTTTTGGAGAAGTCACAGGATGTGATAGTCACCCCCATACCCAAATTTTTCCTTTACAAACCCAAGGCATTTGCCTTTGGGTTCCCCACTGATTTTCAAGGAGGCCCCATTGCATGATGGTCTGAATAAACCTCTTGTTTTGCATCGATCTGTCTCCAAGTTACCCTCACTTGCCTCTCTAGCAATTAGGCTCTCCCGGGGCCTACCAAACTCCCCCTTACAGTGTATTAGGAGAAGAGGCTAGGGGGAAGAGAATGGGAGGGTTGGACAGGGAGGAGTTGGGGGAGGGGCTTCAGTTGGGATATGTAATGAATAAATTGTAAAAAAAAAATAAAATTAAAAATGCCTCCATTAAGGGACATCTGGGTTGTTTCCAGGTTCTGGCTATGATGAATAAAGCTGCTATGAACATGGGTGAACAAATGTCCTTGTTGTGTACTTGAGCATATTTTAGATATATGCCTAGGAGTGGTATAGCTGGATCTTTAGGAAGCACTGCTACAAATTGTCCAAGAAAGCACCGGATTGATTTCCAAAGTGGAAGTACAATATTACGTTCCCACCAGCAATGGAGGAAGGTTCCCCTTTCTCACATACTCTCCAGCATGTATTGTCACTTGAGTTTTTGATCTTGGCCATTCTGATGTCTGTAAGGTGAAATCTCAGGGTTGTTTTGATTTGTATCTCCCTGATAACTAAGGGCATTGAGCATTTCTTTAAGTGTTTCTCTCTCATTCTATATTCCTCTACTGAGAATTCTCTGTTTAGTTCTATACCCCATTTTTTAATTGGATTAATTGATTTATTGCTTTTTAACCTCTTGAGTTCTTTATATATTGTGGGTATTAGCCCTCTGTGAAATATAGGGTTGATGAAGATCCTTTCCTAGTGTAAAGGCTATGCTTTTATTTTGATGACAGTGTCCTTTCCTTCACAGAAGCTTTTCAGTTTCATGAGGTCCCATTTATTAATCATTGATCTTAGAGCCTGTGGTGTAGGTGTTCTGTTCAGGAAGTTGTTTCTTGTGCCAATGAGTTCTAGGCTCTTCCCCACTTTTTCTTCTAACTGATTTAGTGTGTCTGGTGTTATGTTGAGGTCTTTGATCCACTTGGACGTTAGTTTTGTGCAGGGTGATAAATATGTATCTACTTGCATTTTTCTGCATAGAGACATCTAGTTGGACCAGCATCATTTGTTAAAGATGCTGCCTTTTTTCCATTGCATGATTTTTGCTTCTTTGTCAAAAATCAAGTATCTATAGGTGTGTGGATTTATTTCTGGGTCCTCTATTCAATTCCACTGATCCACCATTCTGTTTCTATGCCAGTATGGTGCAGTTTTTATTACTATTTCTCTGTAGTACAGCTTGAGATCAGGGATGGAGATACCTCCAGACAATCTATTGTTGTACAGAATCATTGAGGCAATTTTGCATTTTGGTTTTTCCATATGAAGTTGAGAATTTTTCTTTCAAGTTCTGTAAATAAATGTGTTGGTATTTTGTTAAGAATTGCTTTGAATCTATAGATCGCTTTTGGCAAGATGGCCATTTTCACTATGTTAATCCTACCAAGCCATGAGCACGGGAGATCTCTCCATCTTCTGATATCGTCTTCAATTTCTTTCTTCAGAGACTTGAAGTTTTTTTTATTTTATTTTTTATTTTTCAAACAGGTCTTTCACCTGCTTGGTTAGAGTCATGGCATGAGTGAAATATTTTTGTCATGGACATAAAAGCACAAGGTAATCTAGTGTGCAGACTGTACTAAAAGTCTGGTGTAAGTGGTGTAAGAAAATAAGCATTAAGTTTTCCAGGAAAGCAGGAACAATTATATTATTTTAAACTACAATATCTGTCCTCTTCAAGAATTTCTAAGTTTCTTTCTCTTTTATGTATTTAGTATGTATTTTACACATTCCTAAATCCATCATAGTTATTAAACATTTGTGATAATTGTTTTATCTTAAGTAAGTTCACATCAATTAACTGTCACTTCTCAGGGAATATATTAAACCCTACTCAAAAAGCCTGCGGAATATAACTAGCTTCTAATAAGGTGTTTTAAATGACAGTTATAAATATCCTCCTAATAAATAGCTCAAAGAGTTGCTAAACCACACAATGTACAAGAAAGATAAAGAAAGGAAGGTCAAGATTGCTCAGTGGGTAAACAGAGCTTGCTGCACACACCTGGAAACTTGATTTTGATCCTCAAGAACCCCGTGATGGAAAAGGGGGGACAAACTCTTACTGTTTTCCTATGACATCCGGACTTTTGAAATGTCAGTAGAGGACTCCCCTGTGTCTCACTGTCAAAAACTAAGCTGGAGTTCTGTTGGCAAGAGATTCAAGGAAATGCATATCCAAAATTTCCTCATGGGTGTGAGTGCAGAATTTGATATAAGTTATACCTGTTTGAGACTTCAGTTTGTCATAAAGACAGAGTAAATGCTATAGATACAAATATAGAAAAAAACTAAATGATGATACATATATTTATAAATGATTAATTTGAGAGATCTGTAGAGTCAAAATGGAATTTTTTTATTTCATCCAAATAGGAAGGAATCCAAGACTCCACAAATACCTGTTAAAAATATAAGTTTTCAATTTTTATTAATTACACTTTATTCACTTTGTATCCTTCCATAAACCCCTCCCTACTCCCCTCCCAGTCCCATCCTTCCTCCCCTTTCTCCATGCATGCTCCTTCCCCAAGTCCACTAATAGGGGAGGTCTTCCTCTCCTTCCTTCTGATCCTTGTCTATCAAGTCTCATCAGGAGTGACTGCATTGTGTTCCTCTGTGGCCTGGTAAGGCTGCTCCTCCCTCGGTGGGAGGTGTTCAAAGAACAGGCCAATCAGTTCATGTCCGGGACAGTCCTTGTTCCCATTACTATGGAACACACTTGGACACTGAACTGTCATGGGCAATAAAAAACAAGGAAATCAAGAAACTTAAAGGAAAATGGTGAGAACTGAAAAAAATCATCCTAAGTGAGGGAGTGAGGTATCTGAGAAGAGAAAGACACACAGGGTATACATTTACTCATAAGTGGATATTAGTCTTATAATATAGGATAAAACTACTATCATCTGTACACCTAAAAAAACTAACCAAGAAGGAGGACTCTGACTAAAAGGCTCAATCTCTATTCAGAAAGGCTAAGAGGATGGACACCAGAAGAAGGGGAAAATGGGGAACAAGACAGGAGCCTGCCACAGAGGGCCTCTAAAGGCTCTACCCTGCAGGATATCAAAGCAGATGCTGAGACTTATGGCCAACCTTTGGGCAGAGTGAAGGGAAATATTAAGTCCTGGAGAGGACAAGAGTGATAGAACCAAAAATTCTGGGTACAGTTTCTTTTCTGAGACTCATACTCCAACCAAAAATCTAAGTTTTAATCTTAGTAAAACTTACCGAAAGGAACTTTATGAAAGAAGGGGGAGATAGGAAGACCTGGAGGGACAGGAGTTCTACAAGGAGAGCGACATATCAAAAAATTCTGGACACAGGGGTCTTATCTGAGACTGATACTCCAAACAAGGACCATGCATGGAGATAATCTAGAACCTCTGCACAAATGAAGCCCACTGCATCTCAGTTTCCAAGTATGTTCCCTAGTAATGGGAACAGGAATTGTCTCTGACATAAACTCAGTGGCTGACTCTTTGATCACTTACCCTTGATGGGAAAACAACTTTACCAGGCTACAGAGGAAGACAATGCAGCCAGTCCTGATGGGACCTGATAGGCTAGTGTCAGAGGAAAAAGGAGAAGGACCTCCCCTATCAGTGGACTTGTGGAGGGGCATGGGAGGAGAAGAGAGAGAGAGAGAGAGAGGGAAGGGTTGGACAGGGATGAGGGAGGGGGATACAGCAAGGATACAAACTGAATACAGTGTAATTTATTTTATCTTTATTTTTTTATTTTTATTATTAGTTACATTTCATTAACTCTGTATCCCAGCTGTATCCCACTCCCTCATTCCCTCCCAATCCCCCCCCATCTACTCCCTGACCCTTTCCAAGTCCACTGATTGGAGAGGACCTGCTCCTCTTTCATCTGATCGTGTTTTATCAGGTATCTTCAGGACTGGCTGCAAAGTCCTCCCACAGAGGGTCTCTGAAAGACTCTACCTAGCAGTGTATCAAAGCAGATACTAAGACTCATAACCAAACCTTCGGAGAGTGCAGGGAATCATATGAAAGAAGGGGGAGTTAGTATGACTTGGAAAGGACAGGATCTCCACAAGGACCAAATATTTCTGGGCACAGGGGTCTTTTCTGAGACTGACACTCCACTAAAGTTTAATTTATAAAAATATAAATATTTTTTTAAAAGTGAAAAAAAAATCTCCCAACTATAAAAAAGCACAGTGCCACATTAAATCAGAGCACAATTCTATCAGACTGTAAAAATAGAGCTAACAGAAATGCTCCTTCATTATTCCAAAAATGAAAAAGGAGAGGACATGTCCAAATTTGTTTACAAAGCCAATGTTACCCAATACAAAGATACAAATGGTGAAAGTGCAAAAAGCAACAGACTGTGTGGTGATCATTCTCAGCTGATATTTCTACAATGCAAATCCCTTATGGAAAACTTGGGCAGCATTGTGGAAGATGGGATGGGGAGATTTTAAGAGCCAGAGAACCCGAATGTTGTCTTTGAAAAAGTGCCATTTATTCAGAATAGAGGTGCTCCTCCCATGAATCTCAACAATAGTCTTGCTTGAACAGTACTATTACGATGACAACACCAGTTGACATGACAATGTGGATGTTGAAACCTCTCAAAACCAAGATGAAGAACTACAGGCAACTAATGACTGCAGAGAGAGGAAGAACCAGTGTTCAGCAGGGCTAAGAATAAACATTTATACTCATGAGCAACACTAAATAAAATATTCTACTTACACACATTGTGTGTGTAAATATAATTAAAAATATCAGAATAAAAATGTTCAGAAGAATGAAGGGATACAGGGAACATACCAACCTAATAGAGATAATATACAGCAAATACACAGAAAAAGGTCCAATATTCTGAATGGAGAAAGCCTCAAAATAGTTTGTTTAAAATCAGAAACAGTGCAGGACAAGGATTTTACATGTCCCTCTCCTATACTGTATATACTTGAAGTTTTAGTTGGAAGAAGTTAAGCAGAACAGACAAAGGGGATACAAATAAGAAAGGAAAATGTTAAAGTATTTTTATTTCCCTATGATACTATTTTATACATAAAAGATCCAATGACAACACCAAATATCTCCTCTAGCTCACAAGCATAGTTGGCAAATCAGCAGGAACAAAATTAAAATGCAAAATATAGTAGCTTTTCAATATACAAGTAACAAAATACTGAGGAAGAAATCAGGGAAACAATGTCATTAAATAATATCTCAAAAAATAACTTGGAAATAAATATAATCAAGGAAGTAAAAGTCCTGCACATGCCAAATTACAGGACACTGAGGAAATAAACTGAAAAACAAACAAACAACAATGACACACACACACACACACACACAAAATCAACAGCATAAGATAAAAAGTCTATTCATTTTCCTGGGTGGACAGCATCAATATTATAAAAATAGGTATTCTACCAAAAATAATGTGAAGATTCGCATCAAAATTCCAACTATATTCTTTACAGAAATTGAGAAAAAAAGTCTTAAATTTTATTTGGAAACACAAAAGATCCAGAATAGCCAAAACAGCCAGTCTTGAAAAAGCAAATTGGCTGGAGGTATTACCATTCTAGATTTTAAGTTATGATATGAGCTATAATAATAGAAAATCATGATATTTGCATAGAAACATAGACTTTGATCATTGGAGTAGCATTAAGGATGCAGATATAAGACCCTATACCTTCTCTCAGCAGACATATATATATATATATATATATATATATATATATATATATATATATATATATATATATATATAGGTTACTATGCATTGCAGAAAAGTGTAGATGTATTTTTATGCTACTTCACTGGGTTCTTTTATCTTTTCCTCCCTTCCAACCCTTATTCACCCCAATCCTTTCCAATACTCCAACAGCCCATAGGAGAGAAAGAAGGCAAAATGGGAAAGGAGGAGTAAGTCTCTTTAGATTATTTTCTGTTAATTAAGGTCATTGGCTCCTTTGAGGCAATTCCAATCTTTGTAGTCAGGATATCTACAACTTCTTCTTAAACCTCAACAGCAGCAAACAGTTGCAGCATGGGGAAGCAGCATCTTTTTCTTCAGAGAACACTCATCCCTCTCTGGGTGCTGGCATTTATACCATCTCAGAATCCACAGAATTGAACTATCTGCAGCTGGCAAGTTCACAGCCTGCTAATGCAGGAGACAATTATAGTTAATGACTACACAAACTGAAGCAGTTCCATATCCCACACCTCAGATGAAAATAAAAGCATAGTCACATAACATAACTGGGTTTTTTTTAAAGAAACCAAAACTCTCACTACAGAAAACACAGCATCTTCAGTAAATAATGTTGGCCAAACTAGAAAGCTACATGTAAAAGAATGAACCAAACTGTAGTCTTATTCCTCACCCTCACCTAGTACAAAAGTCAACTCTAAATAGACCAGCATCTCAACATAAAACCTGTGTGATACTTTTAATCTGAGAGAGGTGAGAATAGGGAATTCACTTGAACTCTTTGGCACAGAAAATAACTTTCTGAAGATGATGTGTAGGCATCAATAAAAACAATTAATAAATGCATCTCCATGAAACTTAAAAGCTTCTGTACTGAAAAGGACATACTTATTGAAGTAAGGGATCAGCATACAGAATAGAAGAAAATGTCTAACTAAGATATATATATAACTCTTAACTATATGTATAACTATATATAACTATAACTATATATATATATGTCCTGATAGACTAGGGTCAGATGGAAGGGAAGGAGTACTGCCCTTATCAGTGGATTGGGGGAGGGACAAGGAAGGAGACAAGGGAAGGAGGGTGAGGTGAGGAGGGGATGAAGAAGGGGGCTACAGTTAGGATACAAAGTGAATGAACTGTAATTAATAAAAACTAAATTAATAAAAATTTGATATATATCAGAATTCTCTAAAGATTAAAAATGAATGAGTGATGTATTGAGTATTAGTTTTTTTTTTTTAAATTTTGCTTTGTTGTTTATTTTTGTCAGCTTGACATAAACTAGGGACATCTGGAAAGAAGGAATCTTAGTCAAGAAAATGTCCACATCAAATTTGGCCTATAGTCAACTCTGTGGGACATTTCCTTGATTAATGACCACCCCTTGGGTAGGTGGTGTTGGGAGAAATAAGAGAGGTAACTGAGTATGTGCCTAGCAATCAAGCCAGCAAGCTGTGACCCTCCGTGTCCTGTGTTTTAGTTTCTGCCTTCAAGTTTCTACCCCAGCTTCCCTTGATGATGAATTATAAGCAGTAAGCTAAAATAAAGCCTTTACCCTTTGGGGCATGGTGTTTTAAAGTAGCAATAGAAAGCAAACATAGATGGCTGAAAAATGTTTTCTAACTTCTTAAACATTCCTAGAACTCAGGGAAATGAAAGCTAATACTACTTATACCATCCAGAATGAAAACAACAATATAAAAGAACAAAATTTGCATTAATGCTAGGAAAGTGGAACATTTATTCACTTCTGGTGGGAAAGCAATCTCATCGAGTGGCTGATGCTCCTATAATGGAGAAATAAAGCTACCTATATGTTCATCAAATTATGTATGAATAATAAAGTGTTACATATTTACACAATGAAATATTATTCAGCTTTTAAAAATATAACCATGAAATTTTTACGTAAATGGATGAATCTGGAAGCAATAGTTTTTAGTGAGAAAACTGAGATTCAGAAAGATTTGCAGGTTTTCTTTAATTAATAAACATTAGCTTTGAATCTTTAGATATGTGACTTTATTTGGAATACCCATAGATGAAGAAAATTAGTAAGGGGCTGTGAGGGTGTGCTTTCAGGGTGGGGGAAAGGAGAACTCAGTGGTTTACATGGTTAAATGAAAAATAATGAAAAAGGAAGTTTTAAACTGTGGTTTGAGTACAAGGGCAGGGTAGAGGAGAAAATACAGGAAAAAAAAGATAAATTCAACAATCTTTTGCAAGGACATAGAATCTTAATACTATTGTCAAAGCTTTCTAAAATATGTATATATACATATGGAAAATAGTTAAGACAGATTTCCTATAACAGGGTAACAATTACTATAGTAGATACTATAATGTAACAAAATGTGAAGTGCTAGTTACTTCATTTGAACCTGTTGGTTAGTCCAGGCTCATATGCTCCTAAACTTTAAAGGCTATTGATAATGCAAATCAGTTACCATCAAGAACATAACAGTAAGATACTTCTGCTGAAGAAACTGTATATTTCAGTCAAAGAACATGGACAAATGGAGATGGGTATCACCTGGAAGCTTCTTCCCTCCTGGCTACCCTTCATGGTGATGCTAAATTCTATAAAAGTTACCAGAAGAGAAAAGCAATAACCAGTCTTCCCCAGCTGTGGACTCTGAGAGCTGTAATAAAGGCCTGCACTGAAACGTTATGGGACTGTTAAGGAATAACCAGCCACTTCCTGATTCCATTCAAGCCTCACGCTGCGAGATAACACACACACTTGTCATTATTATTCTTGGGGACAAGAAGCTGTGGACAGAGAGATCGTAGACCCTCGGGGAGAAATTACTTAACATTATTCTCCTAAATGGACACAGTGTTAAACTGACTCCTGATTACTTACCATTATACACACGGATTAATGCATCTTCCCCACATCACCACTGAAGCTTATCTTTGCAGCAAATGGTGATTAATACAGAGACTCACAACTGGTCAGGATACATAGAATAAGCTGTAGAATTCTCAGCCCTAAGCAAAATACCTGAAGCATATTTTCTGCTTTCAAAAGTAGAGAGATGGAAGGACTATAAGAGCCCAAGGCAGTCAGTGTATGCCGGACACAGATGGTGGTTGCACATATGAATTAACAGAGGTTGTGACAACATGCCTAAGGCCAGGGCAAACTTTAGCCAGATAAAAATCCCAGATTCAGAAGCAGAGATAAGCATAGATTCTTAGCTTTAGCTGAGGGCTGAATGGTTATTGAGGCAGGGATAAGAGTGTGGCTCCTGATAGACCGTCTGTAATCCACTGGAAGAACATATAATATAGGTACTATAACATAGGTGAAAATAAAACAAGGACACACCACTATTCGCAGATGATATGATAGTATATATGAGCAACCCCAAGAATTCAACCAGAGAACTCCTCCAGTTGATAAACACCTTCAGCAAAGTGGCAGGATACAAAATCAACTCAAAAAAATCAGAAGCCCTCCTGTATACCAAAGACAAAATGGCCGAGAAAGAAATTAGGGAAACAACACCCTTCACAGTAGCCACTAACCACATAAAGTACCTTGGGGTGACACTAACCAAGCAAGTGAAAGGCCTGTTTGAGAAAAACTTCAAGTCTCTGAAGAAAGAAATTGAAGAAGATCTCAGAAGATGGAAAGATCTCCCATGCTCATGGATTGGTAGGATTAACATTGTGAAAATGGCCATCCTGCCAAAAGCAATCTACAGATTCAATGCAATTCCCATCAAAATACCAACTCAATTCTTTACAGACCTTGAAAAAACGATTCTCAGCTTCATATGGAGAAACAAAACCCCCAGAATCTCCAAAACAATCCTGTACAACAACAGATCATCTGGAGGTATCTCCATCCCCGATCTCAAGTTGTACTACAGAGCAATAGTAATAAAAACTGCATGGTATTGGCATAAAAACAGAAAGGAGGATCAAAGGAATCGCATAGAAGACCCAGAAATAAACCCACACACCTATGAATACTCGATTTTTGACAAAGAAGCCAAAACCATTCAATGAAAAAAAGACAGCATCTTCAACAAATGGTGCTGGTCCAACTGGATGTCCACATGCAGAAAAATGAAAATAGATCTATATTTATCACCCTGCACAAAACTAAAGTCCAAGTGGATCAAAGACCTCAACATAAAACCAGATACTCTGAATCTGTTAGAAGAAAAAGTGGGGAACAGCCTAGAACTCATTGGCACAGGTGACAACTTCCTGAACAGAACACCAACAGCACAGGCTCTAAGAGCAACAATCAATAAATGGGACCTCATGAAACTGAAAAGCTTCTGTAAAGCAAAGGACACTGTCATCAAAACAAAAGGCCTGCCTACAGATTGGGAAAGAATCTTCACTAACCCTCTATCTGACAGAGGACTAATATTGAGTATATACAAAGAACTAAAGAAGCTGAAAAGCAGCAAACCAAGTAATCCACTTAAAAAATGGGGAACAGAGCTAAACAGAGAATTCTCGACAGAGGAATATCGAATGGCAGAGAAACACTTAAAGAAATGCTCATCCTCATTAGCCATCAGGGAAATGCAAATCAAAACAACCCTGAAATATCACCTTACACCCATCAGAATGGCCAAAATGAAAAACTCAAGGGACAACACATGCTGGAGAGGTTGTGGAGAAAGGTGAACCCTCTTCCACTGCTGATGGGAATGTAAACTGGTACAACCACTCTGGAAATCTATCTGGCGCTTTCTAAGACAATTAGGAATAGTGCTTCCTCAAGACCCAGCTATACCACTGCTAGGTATATACCCAAAGTTTGCTCAAGTACACAAAAGGAATATTTGCTCAACCATGTTTATAGCAGCTTTATTTGTAATAGCCAGAACCTGGAAACAACCCAGATGTCCATCAACGGAGGAATGGGTACAGAAATTGTGGTATTTTTATACAATGGAATACTACTCAGCAATCAAAAAGGAGGAAATCATGAAATTTGCAGGCAAATAGTGGGATCTAGAAAAGATCATCCTGAGTGAAATATCCCAGAAGGAGAAAGACAAACATGGTATATACTCACTTATATAGACCTATAAGATATGATAAACATAATGAAATCTATACACCTAAAAAAGATAATCAAGAGAGCGGACATGGGGTAAGATTATCAATCCTCGTTTTGAAAGACAGATGGGATGCGCATTGAACATTGACAGGAGTCTACTGAAGGCATCTGAAAAACTCTAACTAGCAGTGTTTTCAAAGCAAAGACTCATGACCAAACCTTTGGCAGAGTACAGGGAATCATAAGAAAGAAGGAGAGTTAGTCTGATGAGGAAAGGATAGGAGCTCCACAAGGACCAAATATATCTGGGCACAGGGTCTTTTCTGAGACTGACATGCAACCAAGGACCATGTATGAATGTAACCTAGAACCTCTGCTCAGATGTAGCCTGTGGTAGCTCACTAACCAATTGGTTTCCCATAGTGAGGGGAACAAGGACTGTTTCTAACAGGAACTCAATGACTGGCTCTTTGGCCTCCCCACCCCCCAAGGGAGGAGCAGTCCTGTTAGGCCACAGAGGAGAGCTTTGCAGCCAGTCCTGAAGATACCTGATAAAACAGAATCAGATGAATGGGGAGGAGGTCCCCCCTATCCTTGCCAAGTGGACTTGGCAAGGGGCACGGTGGAGATGAGGGAGGGAGGTTGGGACTGGGAGGGAATGAGGGATCAGGACACGGCTGGGATACAGAGTTAATAAAATGTAACTGATAAGAAAAAAATGAAATTCAAAAAATAAATAAATAAATAAATAAATAAATAAACCAAAAAAAAAAAACAAAACAAAACAACAAAAAAAAACCAAGGACACACATTTAGGTGGAGGGGAAGGACATGCTTTCTTGGAGGGATGTACTGAAACAAAGCAGATTTTATTAAACTCTCAACTAACTAATGAAGGTTTGTTTAGGCATAAATTGTCCTTCCTTAAAAGTTGATGTACACGGCTAGGTAGACTCTTTCCGAGGCCTTCTATGGCAGGCTCCTGTCCTTAGAGAGGGGCAGGGAGGAATGAGAGAGGAAGGATGGGATTGAGAGGGAGTGAGGGAGGTGGCTACAGCTGGGATACAGAGTAAACAAACTGTAATTAATATAAAAAAATAAAAATTTAATAGAAATAAGATGAGGTACAAGTGCATGTACACTTGACATATAGTAAACAACAACAAAATAAATCTAACCAAATAGTAGGGAAATGCCTACCAAATCCACGTTGATGAGTTATCTCCCTCTAGTTAGAATAGCCAGGGGAAAAAAAAAAAAGTAGGAGCGAGGGGGCGGAGCCAAGATGGAGACTAGCACACACAGTTTCCTAGCTGTGGAAGAGATAAAGTTCTGAGTTGATGAATGGAAGAACTTCTGAAGCCAGGGAAACAACAGAGAGACTTTCTAAACAACAGGGAACATCGCAGGAGGTGAAAACCTTAGTCTTGGATCACCCAGGGACTTGTTTGGGGAAGGTGAGAAACTATCTCTTGGCACTCCCCTCCCCCAGACCTCCCTCCTCCTCGGCACAGCGGACTCGCCTTTCTCAGCGCAGACCTAACTGCCTGGGGCCTGCAGCCACTGAGGCAGAGCCCCAAGCCCTTTATCGGCAAAGGCCAGCAGTACTGTGTCTTGGAGCCCCAGATTCGCGCGGCGGCTGCACCATCCTCCCAGGGCCCGAGTCTGCTAGACGCCATACTAGCTCCACAGGAGCACCATCACTGACGGTACGGCCCGCCCAATCCCACAGTGACAGAGAATACGCTATATACTCACCAAAACCAGACAGAAACGCCATACAAACTAGACACACCAGGCGCTGGGCCTCCCAAGCTTGGAGAGCACAGTGAAGAGACCCCAGGACTTCCCAGAAAGCATCTGGACTAGCAACCCAGTCTCCAGTTACAGCGGGACTTTATAACCTGGCGGCGGAGCAGCACTGAGCTGGCAGGGCACATCAGCCCTCCAGTTTAAGACCAACCAGGGCCAAACCAGAGAACAGAAAGGCTGGTTACCCCGATTCCCACTGACGTGACCACCCTGAAATCTCCAGCTGCAGCAAGACCTCATAACCTGGCAGTGACAACAGCACGGAACTGGCGGAGCACATCAAAGAAGCAGGGCCAAACCAGAGAGCAGAGAGCCCAGATACCCCGATCTCTGCCAAGTGACCTGCCTGTAAGTGAGTGAACCCTTGAAAATCTGCAGCTCCACTGATCCTGGGTCCTGCTAAAACAGAAGCCAGGCATCGAACCCCCTCCCACCCATATACCCACTTTGGGAAACAGAGGGGCACTTGGAACATTGAAGTTCCTGCTCTGTGGGTCTAATTGAGGAGTTAAGGCAGTTAATGCCAGAAATCGCGCTGCGATCATCACTAGCGCCTGCGACATATACATTGCAGAGCCCCTCCCACACACTCAAGGGTTCAACATTAGCCATCACTCTGTCCCTCGAGACACACGCCCACACCCACTTACACACACACACACACACACATATACACACGCACGCACGCTTGCATTTGCCTCTGTTTGCGCCTGCGTACTTTCCTCCCACAGGTACAGCTAGTCCTCAGAATACGCTAAGGACACGGGACCTCTCAACTTCCTGAAGAATTCTCCAGACTCGAGAGAGAGACAGTACCAGTCTGATCGGCAGAATCCAAAAACAAACAGGGAAGGTCTCAGATAAGCCAATGGCCAGGGGTAGGCGAAAGAACACTTCCAACATAAATCAGGACATCATGACTTCACCAGCAAACCCCAAAATCGATGGATACTCCAATTCATCAGAAGCACAGGAAAATGACCTTAAAGCCATGCTTGCTCAATTATTTGAGGCTCATAAGGAGGAAATGAACAAATCTTTCAAAGAGTTGGCCAGTCAATTGGAGATAAAGAAAGAAGAAATAGACAAAACCCTTAAAGAAACACAGGCAAACATAGCCAAACAAATAGAGGCACAAGTAGAGAAAAAATTAGTGGCATACAAAAAGGAAATGAACAAAGAAATAGAGTCCATCGTAGAGAGACAGGAATCCAAATTCAAACACATGGAAGAAATGGTGCAAGGCATGAAAACAGAATTAGAATCAATAAGGAAAACACAAAATGAGAAAACTCTTGAGCTGGAGAACTTTGAGAAAAGATCAGGAACCACAAAAGTAAGCATCACCAACAGAATACAAGAGATGGAAGAGAGAATCTCTGGAGCTGAAGACACACTTGCAGAAATTGATACTTCTCTCAAAGAAAAAGTAAAATCAGAAAAGTTCCAATCACAAAATATCCAAGAAATCAAGGATGCTATGAAAAGACAAAATCTAAGAATAATAGGAATTGATGAAAAAGAAGACTCCAGGCTCCAAGGTCCAGAAAATATTTTCAAGAAAATCATAGAAGAAAATTTTCCCAACTTAAAGAAAGAGATGTCCATAAATATACAAGAGGCCTACAGAACACCAAATAGACTAGACCAGAAAAGAAACACATCACGTCACATCATAGTCAAAACACTAAATCTACAGAACAAAGAAAAGATATTAAAAGCAGCAAGGGAAAAAGGCCAAGTAATATATGAAGGTAGACCTATCAGAATCACACCAGACTTCTCATCAGAAACTATGAAAGCCAGAAGGGCCTGGGCAAGCATCATGGAGACTCTAAGAGATCACAAATGTCAACCCAGACTACTATACCCTGCAAAGCTTTCAATCAACATAGATGGAAAAAACAAAATATTCCATGACAAAACTAAATTTACGCAATATCTATACTGCAAACCAACCCTACAGAAGATACTAGAAGGAAAACTCCAATCCAACGAAAACGAATTCACCCAAGAAAACAGGGCATACAGATAATATCCCAACAAAAATGAAAAGAAAACAAGCAATGAAACAAGGTAAGATCATCGACTCCATTACAAAAGGAACTAACATGCATTGGTCAATATTATCTATCAATATTAATGGACTCAACTCACCAATAAAGAGACACAGGCTAACAGAATGGTTACGGAAACAAGACCCAACATTCTGTTGCATCCAAGAAACACACCTATGCAACAAAGATAAACACTACCTCAGAGTAAAGGGCTGGAAAAATGTTTTTCAAGCAAATGGTTCCAGAAAACAAGCTGGAGTAGCCATCCTAATATCTAATAAAATAGACTTTCATCCGAAGTTAATCAAAAAAGATAAGGAGGGCCACTATATTCTCATCAAAGGAAAAATCCAACAAGAGGACATCACAATTTTGAATATCTATGCCCCAAATACAAGAGCACCTACATTCGTAAATGAAACAATATTAAAGCTTAAATCATACATTGATCCTAATACCTTAATAGTGGGAGACTTCAACACCCCACTCTCATCAAGGGACAGATCAACCAGACAGACACCAAATAGGGAAATAAAAGCACTCACAGAATCCCTAAATCAAATGGACCTAATAGACGTCTACAGATCTTTTCACCCAAACTCAAAAGAGTACACCTTCTTTTCAGCACCACATGGAACCTTCTCCAAAATAGACCATATAGTTGGTCACAAAGCAAGCCTCAACAGATACAAAAGGATTGAAATAATCCCTTGTATACTATCTGACCACCATGGACTAAAGCTGGACATCAACAACAACAGAAACAACAAAAAGCCGACACGCACATGGAAACTGAACAACTTACTACTCAATGACAGCTGGGTCAAGGAAGAAATAAAGAAAGAAATTAAAGACTTTCTAGAATTCAATGAAAATGAAGGCACAACATACCCAAATTTATGGGACACATTGAAAGCAGTGCTCAGAGGAAAATTTATAGCACTAAGTGCCTACAAGAAGAAATCCATAACATCACATACAAACAACTTAATGGCCCAACTGAAAAACCTAGAAAAAAAAGAAGCAGATACACCCAAGAGGAGCAGACGGCTGGAAATAATCAAACTAAGGGCAGAAATCAATCAATTAGAAACAAATAAAATTATCCAAAGAATCAATGAAACAAAAAGCTGGTTCTTTGAGAAAATCAACAAGATAGACAAACCCTTAGCCAAACTAACTAAAAAAACAGAGAGAAACTATCCAAATCAGCAAAATCAGAAATAAAAAGGGTGACATAACTACAGAGACTGAGGAAATTCAAACAATCATTAGGTCATTCTACAAAAGCCTATATGCCACAAAATTTGAAAACCTAAATGAAATGGACAATTTTCTTGATAGATTCCATCTTCCAACATTAAGTCAAGATCAGGTAGAAAGACTGAACAGCCCTATATCCCCTAAGGAAATTGAAGCAGTCATTCACAGTCTCCCCTCCAAAAAAAGCCCTGAGCCAGATGGTTTCAGAGCAGAATTCTACCAGACCTTCAAAGAAGTGCTTACACCAATTCTCCTCAATCTAGTCCACAAAATAGAAACAGAAGGTACATTACCAAACTCATTCTATGAAGCAATAGTCACCCTGATACCTAAACCACACAAAGACCCAACAAAAAAAGAGAACTTCAGACCTATCTCTCTTATGAACGTTGACGCAAAAATACTTAATAAAATACTTGCAAACAGAATCCAAGAACACATCAAAGATATCATCCACCACGACCAAGTAGGCTTCATCCCAGGCATGCAAGGGTGGTTCAACATACGGAAATCCATCAATGTAATCCACCACATAAACAAACTGAAGGAGAAAAACCACATGATCATCTCCTTAGATGCTGAAAAAGCATTTGACAAAGTCCAACACCCATTCATGTTTAAAGTCTTGGAGAGATCAGGAATACAAGGCACATATCTAAACATAGTAAAGGCAATATACAGCAAGCCTATAGTCAACATCAAACTCAATGGAGAGAAACTTAAATCAATCCCACTGAAATCAGGGACAAGACAAGGCTGCCCACTCTCTCCATATCTCTTTAACATTGTACTTGAAGTCCTAGCCAGAGCAATAAGACAACTAAAGGAGATCAAGGGGATACAAATCGGAAAGGAAGAGGTCAAACTGTCACTATTTGCAGATGATATGATAGTATATATGAGCGACCCCAAAGATTCAACCAGAGAACTTCTTCATCTGATTAACACCTTCAGCAAAGTGGCAGGATACAAAATCAACTCAAAAAAATCAGAAGCCCTCCTGTATACAAAAGACAAAAAGGCTGAGAAAGAAATTAGGGAAACAACACCCTTCACAATAGCCACTAATAACATAAAGTACCTTGATGTGACTCTAACCAAGCAAGTGAAAGACCTGTTTGAGAAAAACTTCAAGTCTTTGAAGAAAGAAATTGAAGAAGATCTCAGAAGATGGGAAGATCTCCCGTGCTCATGGATTGATAGGATTAACATTGTGAAAATGGCCATCCTGCCAAAAGCAATCTACAGATTCAGTGCAATTCCCATCAAAATATCAACTCAATTCTTTACAGACCTTGAAAAAAAGATTCTCAGCTTCATATGGAGAAACAAAACACCCAGAATCTCCAAAACGATCCTGTACAACAACAGATCATCTGGAGGTATCTCCATTCCCGATCTCAAGCTGTACTACAGGGCAACAGTAATAAAAACTGCATGGTATTGGCATAGAAACAGAAAGGAGGATCAATAGAATCGCATAGAAGACCCAGAAATAAACCCACACACCTATGAATACTCAAATTTGACAAAGAAGCCAAATCCATTCAATGGAAAAAAGACAGCATCTTCAACAAATGGTGCTGGACCAACTGGATGTCTACATGCAGAAAAATGAAAATAGATCCATATTTATCACCCTGCACAAAACTAAAGTCCAAGTGGATCAAGGACCTCAACATAAAACCAGATACTCTAAATCAGTTGGAAAAAAGAGTGGGAAACAGCCTAGAACTCATTGGCACAGGAGACAACTTCCTGAACAGAACACCAACAGCACAGGCTCTAAGAGCAACAATCAATAAATGGGACCTCATGAAACTGAAAAGCTTCTGTAAAGCAAAAGACAGTGTCATCAAAACAAATAGACAGCCTACAGATTGGGAAAGAATCTTCACCAACCCTTTATCTGACAGAGGGCTAATATCCAGTATATATAAAGAACTAAAGAAGCAGAAAAGCAACAAACCAAGTAATCCACTTAAAAGATGGGGGACAGAGCTAAACAGAGAATTCTCGAAAGAGGAACATCGAATGGCAGAGAAACACTTAAAGAAATGCTCAACCACATTAGCCATTAGGGAAATGCAAATCAAAACGACCCTGAGATTTCACCTTACACCCATCAGAATGGCCAAGATGAAAAACTCAAGTGATAGCACATGCTGGAGAGGTTATGGAGAAAAGGGAACCCTCCTCCATTGCTGGTGGGAATGTAAACTGGTTCAACCACTTTGGAAGTCAATCTGGAGCTTTCTCAGACAACTAGGAGTAGTGCTACCTCAAGACCCAGCTATACCACTCCTAGGTATATACCCAAAATTTGCTCAAGTACACAACAAGGACATTTGTTCAACCATGTTCGTAGCAGCTTTATTTGTAATAGCCAGAACTTGGAAACAACCCAGATGTCCATCAACGGAGGAATGGATACAGAAATTGTGGTATTTTTACACAATGGAATACTACTCAGCAATCAAAAAGGAGGAAATCATGAAATTTGCAGGCAAGTGGTGGGATCTAGAAAAGATCATTCTGAGTGAAGTATCCCAGAAGGAGAAAGACAAACTTGGTATATACTCGCTTATATAGACCTACAAGACATGATAAACATAATGAAATCTACACACCTAAAGAAGATAATCAAGAAAGTGGACACAGGCGAAGGTGATTAATCCTCATTTAAAAAGACAAATGGGATGTGCATTGAACTTATGACAGGAGTCTACCACAAAAGGCATCTGAAAGACTCTACCTAGCAGTGTTTCAAAGCAGACACTAAGACTCATAACCAAACCCTCGGCAGAGTGCAGGGAATCATATGAAAGAAGGGAAGTTAGTATGATATGGAAAGGATAGGAGCTCTACGAGGACCAAACATATCTGGGCACAGGGTCTTTTCTGAGACTGACACTCAACCAAGGACCATCTATGGATATAACCTAGAACTTCTGCTCGGATGTGGCCCATGATAGCTCAGTAACCAAGTAGTTTTTCAAAGTAAGGGGAACACGGACTATTTCTAACAGGATCTCAAGGACAGGCTGTTTGACAACCCCCCCCCCCCGGGGAGGAGCAGTCTGTTAGGCCACAGAGGAGGACTTTGCAGCCAGCCCTGAAGATACCTGATAAAACAGGGTCAGATGAAAGGGGAGGAGGTCCTCCCCTATCAGGGGACTTGGAAAGGGGCAGGGAGGAGACCAGGGTGGGAGTGTGGGGTTGGGGAGGGAATGAGGGAGCCGGATACAGCTGGGACACAGAGTTAACAAAATGTAACTAAAAAGAAAATAATAATAATAATAATAATAATAATAATAATAATAATAATAAGTAGGAGCTATTCTTGAGAACATGAGGAAAAGGAATGTTCACACTATGTGGGTGAAAATGTTAGTCAATATGAAAAGTACAGAAACCAGTGTGAAAGTTCCTTCAAAAGATAGTGAATAAATATGATGAAGCAATCCGGAGAATATTTAAATTAAACTGACATCTGAACTCCTATGTTTATTGCATGATCCTTTATGGAAGGCCATCTATGAGATTAAAGTAGGCATCCATTGGTGAAATAAATAAATAAAAATGCAGTGGACACAGACACGAAGGGAAGTTATAGAGAATGCTCTTCTGTCATCAAAGGTATAAAGCGCTGTCACCTGCAATAACATGGGTTGGACGAGGGGCCGTTACTTGAAGTGGAATGAGTCAGAAACAGAAAAACAATTATTATTGATTTTTCCCAAGACACAGTTGCTCTGTGTAGACTTGGGTGTTCTGGACTCACTTTGTAGACCTGGCTGGCCCCTAACTCACAGAGATCCACCTGCCTCTGCCTCCCCAAGGACTGTGGCTTGTGCCACCATCACCCTCTCCATCATATGTTCGTACACATAAATCACAAGTTTAAACTGTTACCAATGAAATAGCTTACAGAGGAGTGGTTGCCAGATCCTGGGGAGAATATTGAAGAGGGATGGAGGAAAGGAGATGGCCACTTACTTGAGAGCTGCAGCAGGACAAGAGAAAAATAATTTTCATTTTTGTTTTCTTACTTTTGTTTGTTAGCCTGTTTGGTTGGGTGGTTTTGGTTTTGGTGGCAAAATCATGCTGTATAGCCTAGCCTGTCTTCAAACTAATGATCTGTCTCCCTCAGTTTACATTCCAGTAGAATAAGCATACACCACTATGTCTGGCTAGAATAAATAATTTCTTATTCTCCATAGCATGAAAAGATAGATACTGTTCATAACAATTGCTTGAATGTCTAAAATAACAAGTAGCATCTTAAATACTTCTAACACAAAATATTATGTATGCCTGAGGCGTAGATATGCTAATTGCTCTGATCTGCTCATTATGCATATGAATGTATTGAAGAGTCATGCCATAATCTGCAAATATAAAAACCACCAAGTGTTGATGAAAATAAATACATATTTAACAACTCAATACATTTGGTTAATTAACGTAACTGTAAAAATCTTACTCATTTTTCTTATGCATGGTGTTTTGTGTCTTTCATTATTTGTATTTTATTACTAGGTAACTTTCATAAGTTACATAGATGAAATAATTCCAGTACAATTTAGTAAACCTGAAATCATGTTTTCTTTCCACATTCTCTGCTACTGTAGTCTTTAAAATCATCATTATGGCAGCAACAGAAATAATTGAAATAAAACATTAAAAAAAAAAAACAGTTGTTTATCCTGATGTTAAATTTTAGACTCTTTTGACCGAGAATGTCAAGTTAGCTAAATATTTTTAAACATTTGAATTGAGGTGTTAAAGGTTCATGAAAGGGAAGAATATATTTTACTGCTTTTTTTGAGCATGGTAGGATGGTAATTTATATTCCGTCTATAGCATATACAGAAGTCAAAATTATAATTGCTGAGTTCCAGAGATCACATATGTTTGAATTTGTATATAAACATACTTATTTACATTCTGTAATTTCATCTCATATATATATGATAATTACTGCAACAAATTACATTTTGTTTTATTTATACATATAGCAAATATAAACATCACATAATCTGCTTAAGTATATACACTTCATACTGCCTCCGACTTGTTCATGTTTCTGTTCCATGGAGTGACTCAACCTGTTTCTGTTACATGCTGTAACTAAGACCTTACATGTTTATATTAGCTTTTAATGATATGGATATTAAAAATACATGCATATAAAAATAAAATTATTAATGTGGAAATATGTTAAATGAATTTCTTTATTAATCTTATATTTTAACTGCTTATCTAATTTGGTAATGTATTTTCCTTTATATTCCTTTAGAATTTAGTAAAAGGAGTAAAAATTTTACCTGAAAGTACTCCATTCTGGTAAGACTATAACCATTTTTCTAGGTTAAACAAGAATCTTTATTCTAATAGATAGGGTTAGGTAAGAATACATTCAAGATCAGGACGCTGTTCTTAGCCCCCCTAAACTACAGTGCAGTGGTTTCTCTATCCCACAACTTGTGACATTAAGTGCCTTGTTCTGTTTTATAAAGAGACAAAGGAATAATTTCTTTTGTGATATCTGTGAGTATTAATGGCTCTGCCATCCAGATATGAAAGCCGAGCTCTAAACTATGATGACTTTCACCTTGAAAGCTAATCCATATTCCTCTGCTCTCAGCAGCTATAAGAGTATGCTGCATTTCAAGTTCACTTTTCTGATAACCTCAGAAATAATGCACTTTTACTAACGAAACACAGCCTATTTTTATAACTTTGACAAGGCAACTTTGGTGCTGAATTACTCTTTAGTGTGTCTCTCTGTTACTTTTCAGAGATAACAAAATCTGCACACTCGTGGCTTATGCATTAGACAGCATTTACATTACTGTTCTAGTAGCCTAATTGTTCCATGCCATGTGCTTCTGTTCATTATGCTCTACCTCTTCTTGAAGATGATGAGAAGGTCAAATATTAGGATCATAATATTTGATGGATGTGGTGGCTTGAAGGAGAATGGCTCCCAAAGGCTTGTGCAGTTACATGATTTGTTCCTGTTTGGTGGACTTTTTAAGAAGGGTTAGAAGCGTGGCCCCGTTGGGAGAGGAGTATCACTGTGGGTGGACTTTGAGGCTTCAAATCCCCATGCCAGGCCCAGTCTCATTCTCTCTGTACCTCCTGTCTTTGAATGAGTATGTGAAGTCTCAGCTAATGCTGCAATGCCATGCTTTTCTGTCTACTACCACGCTTCCTGCCATGACAATCATGTGTTCACCCCCCCCCAAACCGTAAGTGAGTTCCTAATTAAATGCTTCTCTTATAAGTTGTCCTTGTCACATTGTCTCTTCTATACTTTAGAACAGTAGCTAACACAATGGATATCTGGCCTGGACTCAATTTTCACAATCGCACAGAAGAAACTGGAGGAACCTTTTAAATTACTCTCCAGTCAATATGTACACTTCTGCAGCAGTTATTCAGATGTAGGAATGGGATAACAAAGAAGTTCTGATTGGGACCAAGGGAGTAGGTGGATATTTTCTAAGACCGAAGTTAGAGAAGGAAAGAAGCAGAAGAATATAAAATGGATGAAGCAAACGTACACAAAAAAACAGCAACTGATATGATTGAATAATTCAACATCAGTCTCTAACTCCACTAAGCTTTACACCCTTGTCTCAAATTTGAATAACATCACTACTCAAGTAGAGTTCAGAAGGACACAGAACACATTACATATTTATATGTACATATCTAATCATATGTATATTATATAGAATAGGAGAATAAATAATATATGCATATTAGAAGGGGAATAATAAAGTTGTCATTACGTTGCACTTTTATATACAACTACTGTTTATTTAGGCTCAGCCGTAAGATTCTCAGTAATAGATTAATATATGCCCTCTTTGATATTTGTGTGGAATGTTATGTTGCAGCAAAACTTACTTACTGCTAGGTCTTACTGTATTACGTTTATCAAAAAGAAACTGCTTTATGTCAAGATGCCATTTTTACCACTTTTGTGGAAGTCCTTATACATCCTAGCTTTGTAATCTATGGCCCTTGGTGGCAACAGGGGCCCTGACATCATTATGGCCTCCGGTGGTAGTTCAAGCCACTCACAACAACATGGCGCCTGGCAGCAGCATGACTCGAGGACATCAACATGGTTTGAGGCTGCAGCACCGACCGTGGAGGTCTGGATGAGCATCCGTAGTAACGTGGTCCCACAGTCGTGTTTTGATGTTTCTGGGATGTGCTGATGGTGTTGCGGACATTTTGATGTCTCCTTTGCAGCCAACAGAGATCACGGTAATGTCCCTAGTCGAGGCTGCCTCTCAGTGCTTTGTCTGGGTCTGTGGTCTTGCTGCAGCCAAAGTCCGTGTTTGTGACTTGCGCTGTCATTAGAAACCACGTAGAAGCCGTAGTCCATGATCCCGCTTACTGTAAAGAGCAAGAAATCTACCTTTTGCAGTGATATCGATGATTGCAGATGCACAGTAGGAGGACACGGAAGGCTTGTGTGACAACCCCTACCACTGCCCCTACCCCCGAGAAAAGTAACAGCCTGAACAGGAAGCCATCAAAGAGACCACGGAAACGTGATAAAGATGCTGAAGTGTAGCTCTCCACAAATGATGGCTTCTCCCAGGGGTGCACTGGAGGAAGGGGAGGAAGGACTCCATGCTCTTTAAAGGGTCACTGAGAGTTTGACCACATTCCAGTGAGTATGTACATAATATAAATTGGACTATTATGTTATTGTTGTTGTTTAGTTTTTTTTATTTTTCCTTTTTCTTTTTCTATGTTTAGAGAGCTGGTCACAAAGAGGGACAGACACGGAAGAAATCTGGGAAGTGAGTGTGATCAGATTGCATAATGGTAAAAAATGTTTTATACGTTTTACAACAGATTTAACCATTTATAATGTTTCCCTCTCAGAATAAAGATGTACTGCTTTTCAGCAATATTCTAAAGTCATGACAAAGAAAGAATGTTTAGGGCCACGGAGATGGCTCACTGAGTTTAAAGCCTCCTGGACAAACCTGGTGGCTAGTGTTTACCACGTGGAAGGTAAAGGAATTAACTGACTCCAAATGCTTGTCCTCCAGATGCCACATGTATTCAAGAACATACACACGACCAACAGCTTATGAACACAGTTATAAAACAAAATTAAAAATAAAATAAATATATAAAGTTTAGGCAGTGTTGCATAAATGTAGCCCATTCGATAATGTGTATGTTGCAGGCAAGTAGACTGGAAATTAAAGTTTGACTATTTAGAAAAGAAGTATTTTATGAACACCCCTCACAAAACCACAAATTTTTCTGACAATATCCATTAAGTTTAGGAAGCTGTGTTGTTGTTAATCACAGGATAAAAGTCTCAGAATATTAGTATTAGTACTAAAAATGGACAAAATTTTAGTCTTTGTTGGTGTGTTGATCGTAATTTGAAGTTTTGCCTGTGATGATTTTTTATACATATTTCTAGCCATCACATATATATATATATATATATATATATATATATACACACACACACACATATATATACACACATATACATGTATATAATGTGTATGTATATGTACATAATGCATGTGCAAATATTGTGTAAGAATTTGATATGGTCATTTCATCTGCTTGCCAGTTGCTTCCAGCTGAGCTGCCCCTGACCTCTTCCTACTTGATACCACAGCCACATGTAGTAATTAATTCTCTAAGTAAGAGAATTAATTAAATTTGTTTCTTCATTTTAAGTTCTCACGATATGCCAGCAATATGGAGGTGATTATAGATTTCAGTGACATTCATGAGATCACCTATCAGACATCGAATCTCTTGAGAGCACAGTTTGGATTAGCACAAATATTCCTATTTCTTTACACTAATTTGAGGTAAACCCTATGTAACATTATCTACCCCTTTTGGCAAGTAAACAACAACAACAACAAAAAAAAACAGTTTTATTTGTTTAAATTCTTCCTTAGCAGGAATGAAAATCACGTTTGAATATTCTTCAGTACATGATGTGACTGTGTTTCTCTGTGTGTCAATAAGTTAGTGTCTGTCAACACGGCTGCAGGAAGAATACAAGTGTAGATAAACCCGTTCTCTGCGCGTTTCACCTCAAGTAAAGGAGTATTTTAGTTCTACGGAACACTTTGGAATAATATCAAGATGTGGTCTCCCAGACTATACCCTCCTCTTAGGTCGATGCAGGTATAAAAAGTCACAATTGCAGAGAAATTCAGCTTAGGATTCACATACTTCAAACATTTCAGGAATTCACTTCCATTTTAAGGTGAAATGTAGGAAAGAAGGAGAAATTAATTTGTGCTTATACATCAGGACATGGAATATTTTGAATAACAACAATTTCTCAAGGTAGATAATCACAGGTTTACATTAAAATATCAGTTTTGGATGGAGTAAGCATACCAATTAGTGATGAAATACACACTGTTTTGTATGTTTTTATTTTCACACTAAATTATTTAACTTAATTGCATTTAACAATTCAAATGACTATAAGCATAAATATTAAAATAAAACTTTCCAACCCCCAAGGATAAAAGCAATTTTTATATCATTATTATTCATTCAAAAATAGAATCAATTATTTACATGTTTCTTTA
Organism: Psammomys obesus; assembly: GCF_907164565.1. Taxonomy (NCBI): domain Eukaryota; kingdom Metazoa; phylum Chordata; class Mammalia; order Rodentia; family Muridae; genus Psammomys; species Psammomys obesus. The sequence continues at coordinate 12,774,202 of NW_026596166.1, read as the reverse complement.
TCATAATAGTTTGTACATCCTGTGATGAATATTCATGTTTTGCCTTACTCAAGAAATTATTAGCTAGCCCTTCAATGGACCCCCAAAATGTATGTGGATCTTATTAGCAATATATAGCATATATCATTCCTCATTTTATTATTTATTGACTCTACTATCTTGCCCATTTCTCTTGTTTTCTATATTGGCAAATAGTGCACAATGAGAGTCTTCTCTTTATACATTCACAGCTATTAGCTATTGTGTCACCATTTATGCAAAAAGCTACTAACATTTTTGCATGTGTGAGAATCTTGAGTGTCTATTTAAATAACCATCCTTCTAGCAATATAAAGTACTCTCTCTTTCACATACACATTAAAAAATTGTTATCTATAGGACATTATTGTTATTTATAGTAAATCATACAACTCCCGGTTTCAAGACAGGAGTTTCCAGAGTAAGTACCAGACAAAACTTTCCATTGCGTATGTGGGCTTTCTGGTACCCATGAAATAATCTAGGCCACTTTAAATAACCGGTTAGTGTGCACTTCATTTTTGTTTTGTGTACTCTGCACTAAAGTTCACCCTAATCCAAGTTTATTTCCCTAAATCATTATCTACTCTTAATAGTATCATTCACATTCTAATGAAACAGCTAAGTGTGCTTTTTTCTTTTAATTAGGAATGCAAAAACTTGGCATTGTAATTCTCTAGAAATGTCCTTAATTAAAGTGCAATATGGTGCCAAAAGTAAGCAAAATTAGCTATGGGAGAAAAAGCGATAGTGTACATTTTACACTGTGTATGGTGAACTATTCTTACTTTAAAAGGAGGAAAAAGATTAAAATAAGCACGCAATTCCTATGCTGTTTTAAGACTCTACGTATTAGTAGTATCTGTATGCCTGTGTGTATATTGTAACACATTAGTACAGGAGGCCTGAGAGGCCAGAAGAGGGCACCAGTTATGCTAGAACTGGAACTAAGAGAACTTATGAGCTGCCTGGGGGTTGTGGGATTGAAATTCCTACATTTGCAGGAGAAGCTAGATGCCAATGAACCTTTTTTTCTGGCCCCTAACAATTCCCATTCTCTCTAAAAAAATATTGCCATAATTTTCATGTGTTTATTTAAAATAATTCATTCAAAACTGCCTTTAATTTTTCTTACAAAATGATTATATCTGATTTATTAAGCTATGGCAACTACAATAAGAATATCACAAAATACATCACACAGACACAATACTGAGAAAATATATTTCAGAATCACTAGAGGAATTAACTACTGAAGAAATTTAATCTAGGTCTGTGTTGAGATTCACAGCAGGTTTTTCTTGTGGTACCTATTGAACACTTACTATATACTTAACAATACAGATTATGTTAATCGAGACAGCTATTCTTCAAGCTATATTTTAATATACTCCCATATATTCAAGTCAAATCATTATATCCTCCATGCCCCGCAGCAAAACTTGTCAAAGCTGATACCATAATGTATTTTATTTTATTTTAAAGACTTTATATTGAACAATATATTCTAAGCAAGTACGGTTGATATGTCTGTATATGTCAATCTTATGTCTTCATTCTGAAAGCTGCTTTATATTACAAATCTAATTGTAATTTCCTGCAATATTTTCTGAATCAGTAAGTCTTCACTAAAATCTTCTAACGTTAATTTATGTATTAGTGCCTTTACATTTTTTTCTTCAGAGTTAGAACTTGAGGTATTTATTCTAATGCTCGAGTGTTCCTTATATTCTGTGTTTTAAGTAAAGGAAACTCAGGCATGTCCCATTATTATTTAGGATGCTATGATCAAATACCTTGACAGATGAAAGGTGAAAAAAAAAAGGGTTTTGGTTGTGATTATTTTGTTCTGTTTTGTTTGTTTGTGGTTTATAAGTCTAAATTACAGTTTACCATTGTGAGAAGTATCATCGGGGATTTAGGCGATTCACAGTAAAGAGCAGAGAGAGAGCAATTCATGCAAGCTTCTTGCTCAGCTCCTGTTCTCCTCTCACAAAGTCCGGGACTCGAACTCAGACAATCAGGTCACTCACACTGGCCCGGCTCTTCTCTTATCAGTTAATACAGTCGAGAAAGTGTTCCACAGACATTCCCACAGATGCACCTGATTTAGACCTTCCCTCATCTCATCGAGATGACTATCTCACCAGGTAACTCTAGATTGTATCAAGTTACCTATTAAAACTGTCACAGTTTGTATTTGGCCATGCACATGAAGCCAGGAGACATTGCTATAATTGCCAAACGAGTAAAAATATTTAGGGGGAGATAAAAGAACATAAAATAACAATCACCCCGTCTTCCTCATTCACTGCTAAGAAATTAAAGAGCATACCGATTAGAGTTAAAAGTAACAGATGTTTTATCACACACATAGCATTGAGTTACCATGTGGAGAAAATGACTGGGCAAAGTAGTGGTATTACTTTTTAGAAATGAGAAGGGTTGCAATATTACACAATCGTTCTGTACTGTAAAAACTGAAAAGAGAAGTTGCACACTAGAGGCTTGATGCTTAGTGTTTGTTAGTATCAAATTTTACCATTTAGGTTTTATTTTTTTTTAATCATTTGTTTTGAAATAATAGAGGGATATTGAGTATACATTCCAGATTCTCCAAACAAACCCGCTTTTATTTATTTTATTTTATTTTTCTTTATTAATTACACTTTACTCATTTTGTATCCCCCCCCTCCGTGGTTCCTTCCCTCCTCCCGTCCCAATCCCTCCCTTCCTCCACCCTCTGCATGCATGCCCCTCCCCAAGTCCACTGATAGGGGAGGACTTCTTTTCCTTCCTTCTGATCCTAGTCAATTAGGTCTCATCAGGAGTGGTTGCCTTGTCCTCTTCGGTGGCCTTGTAATGCTGCTTCCCCCTCAGGGGGAGGTAATTTAAAAGCAGGCCAATCAGTTCATGTCAGAGACAATCCCTGTTCCTATCACAATGGAACACACTTGGATACTGAACTGCCATGGGCTACATCTGTGCAGGGGTCTTAGGTTTGCTCCATTCATAGTCCTTGATTGGAATAGCAATCTCAGGAAAGACCCCTGTGCTCAGATTTTTTTGTTCTGTTGCTCTCCTTATGGAGTTCCTGTCCTCTCCAGATCTTACTGTTTCCCACTTCTTTCCTAAGATTCCCTGTACTCTGTCCAAAGGTTGTCCATAAGTCTCAGCATCTACATTGATAGTCTGCAGGGCAAAGCTTTTCAGAGGTCCTATATGGCAGGCTTCTGACTTGTTTCCTGTTTTCTCCTTCTTCTGATGTCCATCCTCTTTGCCTTTCTGGATAAAAATTAAGCATTTTAGCAAGAGTCCTCCCTCTTGATTAGTTTCTTTAGGTGTACAGATTTTAGTAAGTTTATCCTATATTATATGTCTATATGAGTTAGTATATACCATGTAGAGGCTCAAGTACACAATAAGGACATTTGCTCAACCATCTTTGTAGCAGCCTTATTTGTAATAGCCAGAAGCTGGAAACAGCCCAGATGCCCCTCAGTGGAGGAATGGATGCACAAATTGTGGTATATCTACACAATGAAATATTACTCAGCAATAAAAAACAAGGAAATCATGAAATTTGCCGGTAAATGGTGGGATCTGGAAAAGATCATCCTGAGTTATTTATCCCAGAAGCTCGCTTTTAAATAAGTACACACACAAACACCATTCTACTCTACTGCCAATAATTGTATACCCTGTACAAAAGTTTGAACCACAAATGGAAACTTCTGGAGAATCCCATGGATCAGCAATGGAGTTCAAACTGAATAGTCGTAAGAATTCAGTCTTTATTACAAAATCAAATTGATAAGACTAACAAATCAACACTGTATATTTCTTATAAGACAGACAAAATATACAAGTTGACAAACTGGAGACCTGTGACGGGGTAGGCTCCTGGGAGGATAAGAGGTGACTCTGGCTGAGACTCCTAGTGACAGGGGTCATGGAGACTGAAGAGGCCTAACTAGACAGGACTCCTAGTGGAGGAAGGGGAACACCAATCCACCCAGAAAAATTTCCACCCAGAATTTACCCTGCCTACAAGATGGACAGGGACAAACATAGGACAAGATTGAGAACATACTCTGATATGCCTGCATAGGGGAGCCAAGCATAGCTGTCCTCTGAGTGGCTCTTCCCAGCACCTGATGGCAACAGACGCAGAAACCCACAACCAAACATTGGGTGGAGTGCAGGGAGCCTTGTGGAAGAGTGGGGTCAGGATAGAAAGACACACAGAGAACAGGAGCACCACAAGAAGACCAACAGAGCCATGTAACCAGGGTGCAGGAGGACTTGCAAACACTGAAGCACTAACCAAGGACCATGCCTGGACTGGACCCAGGAGCACTACATGGGTCTTCATATATGTTACCTAGTAAGGGGAATGGGGGCTGACTCTGTTATGGACTCTGTTGCCTGTATATATATATATACTTCCGCCGACTGGCCCCTTCGGGTGCCCCGCATCCGCGGGAAAATCAGAGAATTCGGATATCAGGAAGGCACAGATAGGCGAAATGACAAGTCAGACCCACACCAGGTGGTATTGTTTTGGATCTTCTGCGCTTTACTGAAGTCAAGCCAACACATTTATAGTAATCTTACAAAGAAGCACCTTAAAGTTGACATATCCCCCAGAAACTTTACAAAGTTTATGTTTTAACTGAAAGAGTAACCTGGTAGAAGCAGTGTCTACAAAAATCTTGGCCTAACAGCCTCTTAAGCAGAGCAAACATAGAACTAATGACTTGTTTGCCAATTTAGCGAGTAGAGAGCCAGGGTCTTGTTAAACTTGTGGTCTGTTTATGTAGTTTATCGTTAGTTAATTAGGGGTTGTTAATAATCCTCCGAACTAGGTCAGCTAAAGATTTACAACCCCTCTGGAGGTAAGCACTATGGGGAATTTCTCCTGTTTGGCTTGCTAAGGATTTACAATCTTTCCTTAAGATGCTTGAGCTAGCCTGTCCGTAAAACTTATAGTATAATACAAAACTTTTTGACCTCCTATGTTTGCCTATCTTCTTTCTGCCTCATCAAATACCTGTGTTAGGTAATGGTTTTGTAGTAGCTTTACTGCAGTGGGAATATCCAGAGCATTTATCCTAATAGATTCTGATTAAATATTTCTTTAGAAAGCCCTAAAACTCTTGTCCTTTTACTACCTACAATGTTTGGTTTTTTCCACAAGCAATTCCTGATGCTGAATCTGATTTATTACCTCTCCTAAAATTTTATTTTCCTTCTACTCTTATTTGCTAAAGCTTTTAGTGATCTATTAGAAATGTTTCCTTGAATAGTTAATTGTACTGTTTCAAGAATCATAGAGAAACAGCAAAAAAGCTTATTAATTTAATCCTGCGACGAAGTAAGCGTGGGACTTAAAATACGTCTTTTGGCTTAGATGGCCATGTTAGGGTTCTTGCTAGGGACTTCCAGGAAGCTGATTCCCGTAGGAAACATGTCTTCTCATCAGTTTGCATAATGTTATGCTTGCATAACATATTTTTATGCTTCACAGATGGTTCTGGAGTTAGTGTAGCAATATACATGCAATAAAAATGTGTTCATATAGAGAGCAGATAGATAGACAGATGATAGGTAGATAATACACACTTTACAGAAGCTCCACTTGGATTGTGGATAAATTAAAGAAAAATAAAATTTAAAAATTAGAATACAATAACTTTATTTTTTAGGTTTTTGTCTGTTTTTCTTTTACTGAAAATAGATTTTTTTTCTATGCAGTATATTACGATTATAGTTTCCCCTGCCCCAACATTTCTATAGCCTCCTCACCTCCCTTCTTCATCAAATCTATTCCCTTTGTGATACTCCTTAAAAAATAAGCAGGCATCTAAATGACTTTAAATTATTAAGAATGAAATATCCATGTTTAATAAATTTGTCTTTTAAATTTTTATTAATCTTGAAGATAGGATCTTTCTATATAGTCCAGCTTAGCCTTGGGAAGTTCATGGTCTCTTTCACTCTCTATTTTTTTAATCTTTTATTGGAAATAGATTTTTACGCAATATATTCTGATTATTATTTTCCTTCCCTCTGTTTGTTCAAGTTTCTCCCCACTTTTCCAACAACACTTTTTTTTGTCTCTTTTTAAAAACAGTCATCTAAGGTATGCTAATAAAATAAGATTGATCAGAACAACTAAATCAGAATACATCAAAACAACCAAACAACAACAACAACAACAGAAACACATATAGACACAGACCCACGTGTTTGAACACACGGGAATCCCATAATTAAACAAAAGCAGAAGCCATAACATATAAGCAAAAGATGCGTAAGGTAAGAAAGCAAAAGTTTCCTGATTTAACATTAGGAGACAAAGAAGTTTCAAAGGCTAATTGAGTTTGGTTTGTGTTGGTCATGTACTTCTGGGCATTGGGCTCACCCTGAAAAGTGTTGTTGTTGTTGTTGCTGTTGTTGTTGTTTCCCCCAGTGAGAATCCTTAGGAGAAAACTAGTTTTTCATTTTCTAGAGGCTGTTAATTAGACAGATTATAGGTTAGGAATGGTAACCTGTGCCCAAATCTCCTCTCAGTGCTAGGACCCAATCCGGTGCAAACCCATGTGGACTCAGTCTTTCAAGTGCTCAGATTACATGAATGTGCCTAACCAGGCCTGCTCATTTTTATAATGGCATTGTATTCACCCTTTTTTTATTTGAATAGATTTGACTCTTTTTTTTTTTTCCAGTGGTTTATCAAAAATTTACAGACATCATTTTACCAAAGAAAAAGAATGAATTTCCCAAGCAGGTCCTGATACAATGCTGGAATAATGCTTAGGATCAGTTGCCATTTATACATTACATGGCCATTTATACATTACATTCATTTTAAGAGTTGTTCTGTATTTACTTAATTCCAGAAAAAGAGGTACCAAAATATACTCTCATAATCATATCACTAAGCGCTGATTGATGTGTTCCAGTGTTTTCTAAAAACAGATAGTTTTATATAGCTATAGGAAGATTATTTTGCCTCATGACTGGGTGGGTGAAGCCAATACCATTTTGAAAACAACAAATAAAAAATGAGCCCACGTTAGTACTATTCCTACTAATTTTTATTATTATTACTATTTTATTTTTATTACGCTTATATGAATCTCACATATGTAAATAGGTAATGGTTATTTTAGGACATGTAAGTGGCAGGGCTGATGACTACAGAAAAAGACATAGGTGATTTATCACCAAATAGGATATTTATCCTAAATTGTAACCATTGAATAGTTTTTTTTTTCTTACAATTAATTCACTTTAGAGTAATTTAGGTTATTCATATTAAAACATAAAGTTTGTATACAGGTGAAGACAAAACAATGTAACTAAAAATACTAAATAACAAATAATTGTAGTGTAAAAATCATTTTTGTGACAATATATAACTTAAGAACAATGAAAAGTGACTCATGAATAGCATTTAAGGGAAATGAATACAGATAATAATTGTGATGGTACTCCAAACCTAAGCAGAGGCTTCCTGTTTTTATGATGTTTTCTTGTTTTCTAGAAGTGACATAGAGGTCAGGACAAATTAACTGAAGGGGCTGAGTACTTTCTACTGTTCAGAGGAGAGGCTGAAGGGAAGAGAGAGAAGTGGGGTGTGGGATAATTGAATTATGATTAAAATAAAAATGAAACCTGCATGAATCACAGCATTCTAAGTGTTTATTTCATTTTATTTATTTACTTTCTATGGTGAAATGTTTATGTGTTAAGAATAAGATAGGATCAGATGGAAGGAAAGGAGGACCTCTCCTATCAGTGTACTTAGGGTAGGGCATGGGTGGAGAAGAGAGAGGGAGGGTGAGGTTGGGAGGGGATGAGTAAGGGGGCTACAGTTGGAATACAAAGTGAATAAACTGTAATTAATAAAAAATAAATATTTTTTTAAAAAAAGAAAAAGATTGAGGTGTGATCCAAGAGGGTGGGGCTGGGAGGACACTGTGTGTGAGGAGCAGGACCACAGTGACTGCAGAGCGGCCAGCAGACCGAACTCTGGGCCTTAAAACACCAGCGATTGCTTTTCCCAGGTGATAGGAAACCACATGGTGTGAAAAGGAATCTGGTCCATTCTCAGATCCCTCAGTTAAATCGCAGAAGAGTTCCCAGGTCTCAGCAGGCTCTCAGTTGTAAGCTGGGAGCCACAAACCTTTGTGCTCTGATCACCATCCCAGAAGGAACTGTGGGCACCACAACACCAGAGACCAGAATTTCCAGCTGAGAGAAAGCCCATGGTAAAGGGAGCAATAGAAACTAACCTCAGGTCACCCAGATAATCCCTGGAAAGGTTCACAGGTCCAGTGAACACAGAGCTGCCATCCCAGAGACCTGCCTGGATGTCCGACTCACCATCCTAGACAGAACTGTAGGCCCCTGGGCAACAGAGATTGCGTTTCCCTGTCGGGAGGAAACCCCACGTTGGTTGATAAAAACATCAGGTCCAACCTCAGGGCACTCAGCTGGCCCCCTGGCCCCCCTGAAAAGTTCTCAGGAAAAAGTTCCCGGGTACCTGCAGCAGCCCAGTTGCCAGCAAAGTAGAGCCACGTGCTTGTACCTGCGTGCTCTATTCACCATCCCAGATGGAACAAACTTTGGACCCCCAAACACCACAGACAGGGTATCCCTGTCAGGAGGAAACTCCCACAGTGGGGGAAACATCAGGTCTGACCTCAGAATACCCAGGTCTGGAAGAGTTCCTGGGTTCCCGCAGGCTTCAAGCCACTGTACTCATGAGAGCTGTGCTCACCTGCTACTGATTACAGCTTGGATACTGGGACACAGAGCCTCAAACTCAGACCTAAAGAAGCCTGAGAGCCACTGGATCAGCCCCCAGATACTGCTCCAAGGTACAACTATTTCAACCCCGCTAAACTGACTAAACCATGGGGCATCCTGGTTCTTCAAGAGGGCCGCGTCCAGCAAACACAGGGTAAGAGCAGCAGCAGCAGCAATTCACTAAATTCAGAGCAAGAAACGCAGCAGCAGGGCAGCCATCTCCAAGACTTCTCCTACAGAGGAAAGACCCCTTGACTACCAATGACCATAGTAACCACACAGGTCCATATGCCTGTGGTGAGCTGTTGCAATTCCTGTGAAGCACCACGATTAGGGTGTCCATACCCAAGAAGCTGAGGAAGACCTCCTTCACAATCCTGCCAAGAAGATTCTCCCTAACCTTGGATTCCAGCAGGCACCAGAAACTATTGCCACACCTGAGATAGCTAGATGGGTAGTGGCCAGCTTAAAAGCACAAAAGGAATCTGGTCCATTCTCAGATCCCTCAGTTAAATCGCAGAAGAGTTCCCAGGTCCCAGCAGGCTCTCAGTTGTAAGCTGGGAGCCACAAACCTTTGTGCTCTGATCACCATCCCAGAAGGAACTGTGGGCACCACAACACCAGAGACCAGAATTTCCAGCTGAGAGAAAGCCCATGGTAAAGGAAGCAATAGAAACTAACCTCAGGTAAAAGGCAAAACAATGTGGCATCTCCAGATTCCAGTTATCCAGAGACAGGTGGCCCTGGACACCCTAACATAAGTGAAATTTAAGAAGATGACCTTATATCTATGCTTATGAAGAGAATAATGGAGGAAACAAATAATATGTATGAACAAATAGAGGAAGATAAAGTCAAACACATTATGGCCATCCTTAAAGAATTACAGGAAGATGCAGCCAAACGGTTTGTGGCATTCAGAGAGAAGATGATTAAATCACTGAAAGAAATAAAAGAAACAGAGGAATGTTCAAACAAACAGCTGAAGGAATTGAAGGAAAAACAGGAAAATACGATCAGAGAGGTGAAGGAAATAAAAAAAAAGTTCAAGATCTGAAGATAGAATTGGAAAAATTAAAGAAAACATAAACAGAGGAAATCATGGAGAGGAAGAATTTAGGAAAGAAAACATTAACTAGAGAGGAAAGCACAACCAATAGACTGCACGAGATGGAAAATGAATCTCAGGAAAGGAAGATACAAAGGAAGAATTTCATCTATCCATAAAAAAATTATAAATTAAAATTTCCTGACACATACCATCTAAGAAATCCAAGAAAACATTAAAAGACAAAACCTAAGAATAATAAGAACCAAGGGAAAAGAAGATTCCCTCCTCCAAGGCTCAGAAAATATTTTCAAGAAAATCATGGAAGAAAATTTCCCCAATTTAAAGAAGAGGCTTTATAAGCATGCAAGAAGCCTACAGAACAAATAATAAATTAGACCAGAAAAGAAAATCCTCCTGCCACATAATAACCAAAATAGTTAGCATAGAGAACAAAGAAAATATACTAAAAGCAGCAAAGGAAAAAGGCCAAGTAACAGATAATGACAAACCCATCAGAATCACACATGACTTCTCAAAAGAGACTATGAAACCCAGAAGGACCTGGGTGAATATCATGCAGACACTAAGAGAAAGAGATGTCAGGCCAGGCTTCTGTATCCAGCAAAACTCTCAGTCATTATAGATATTCAAGATATTCAAGACAAAAAACAAATTTCAACAATACTTACACACATCCATCATTACAGAAGACACTAGAAGGAAAAATATAACCCAAGAAAACTAACTACTTTCAGGGAAACACAGGAAATAATTAACCTCACTACAGCAAAACTAAAAGTAGCCAAGCACACAAACACACTCCCAAAAAACAAAATCAAAATCAACTGATCTAACAGCCACTGGTCATGAATCTCTCTCAACATCAATGGACCCAATTCTCTAATAAAAAGACACTGACTAACAGAATGGATGCATAAACAAGACCAAACAATCTGTTGCATACAAGAAACACACCTAAGTCACAAAGAGAGATATTACCTGAGAGTAAAGGGCTGGAAGACAGTTTTCCAAGCAAACAAAACGAAGAAGCAAGCAGGAGAAGGCATTCTAAAACTAATAAAATAGACTTTCAACCAAAATTAATCAAAAGAGGCAGAGAAGATCACTTAATCAAAGGAAAATTCTGCCAAGAAAACATCACAATCCTGAGTATCTATACTCCAAATACAAGGGCACCTACATTAATAAACATTAATAAAACTTAAACCACACATATATCCCCACACATTAATAGTGGGAGACTTCAACACCCTACTCTCAACAAAAGACAGGTTAACAAAACAGAAATTAAACAAAGAAACAATGACTCTAACAGAGGTCATGAATCAAATGGACCTAACAGACATCTACAGAACCTTTCACCCAAACACAGAATTTACCTTCTTCTCAGCACCTCATGGAACCTTCTCCAAAATAGACCATATAGTTGGTCACAAAGCAAGCCTCAACATATATAAGAAGATTGAAATAATGCCTTGTATCCTGTGTGACCACCATGGACTAAAGCTAGACCTCAGCAACAACACAAATAGCAAAAAGCCTACACACACATGGAAACTGAACAACTTGCTACTAAATGACAGCTGGGTCAGGGAAGAAATAAATAAATAAATTAAAGATTTCCTAGAATTCAATGAATATGAATGCACAACATATCTAATCTTATTGAACACAATGAAAGCAGTGCTAAGAGGAAAGTTCATAGCACTAAGTGCCTTCAAGAAGAAATATGAAATATCTCATATGAGCAACGTAATGGCTCACCTGAAAGCCGTAAGGAAAAAAAAAAAAAGAAGAAGAAGCAGGCACATCCAAGAGGAGTAGATGGCCGGAAATAATCAAACTAAATAAATAAATAAATAATATAAATATTAAATAAATAAATAATATAAATAATGTGAATAAATAAATAAATAAATAAAATCAATAAATTAGAAACAAATTCAACAATTCAAAGAATCAATGAAACCAAGAGCTGGTTCTTTGAAAATATCAACCACATAGACAAACACTTATGCAAACTAACTAAAAGGCAGAGAGACATTATCTAAGTCAACAATATTAGAAATGAAAGGGGGGTACAAAACAACAAACACTGAGGAAATCCAAACAATCATTTAGGTCTTACTCTAAAGCCTGTATGCCACAAAATTTTAAAATCTACATGAAATGGACAATCTTATTGATTGATTCACTTACCAAAGCTGAATCAAGACCAGGTCAATAAATTAAATAGTCCTAATTCACCTAGGGAAATAGAAACGGTAATCAAAAGTCTCCCATCCAAAAAATTCCAAGGGCCAGATGGTTTCAACACAGAATTTTACCACACCTACAAAAAGAGCTAAAACCAATATTCTTCAAACTATTCAACAAAACAGAAAGAAAAGTAGCATTACCAAACTCATTCTATGAAGCCACAATCACCTTGGTACCTAAATCTCACAAAAACCCAACCAAAAAAAGAGAATTTCAGGCAAATCTCCCTTATGAACATTTATGCAAACATAATCAACAAAATAATTGCAAACCGAATACAAGAACACATAAAAGATATCTTCCACTATGATCAAATAAGCTTCATCCCAGGTATGCAGGGATGGTTAAATACACTGAAATCCATCAATGTAACCCACAATATAAAAAAAAACTGAAAGAAAAAAATCTCCTTAGATGCTGAAAAATCATTTGAAAACATCCAACATGCATTCATGTTTAAAGTATTGGAGAGATCAGGGATACAAGGAACATACCTAAACATAGTAAAGACAATCTACAGGAAGACTAGAGCCAACATCAAAGTAAACAGAGAGAAACAAATCAATCCCACTGAACTCAGGAACAAGACAAAGCTGCCCCTTCTCTCCATATCTCTTCAACATAGTTCTTGAAGTTCTTCTTAGAGCATTAGAAAACTAAGGGAGATTAAGAGAATAAAAATCAGCCCAATGGGTAGAGGTCAGCGTAAAAGCTCAACCAACAAAAGACAGAGCAATATCGCATCTCCAGAACCCAGCCATCCAGGGGCGAACAGCCCTGGACAACGCACCATAATAGAAAATCAAGAAGATAACCTTACATCTATGCTGATGAAGAGAATAATAGAGGAAACAAATAAAATACGTAAAGAATTAGAGGAAGATAAAATCAAACAGATCATAGATATCCGTAAAGAAATGGAGGAAGTTAAAGACAAGCAGATTATGGCCATCCATGAAGAAATACGAGAAGATGCAGCCAAACAGCTTGTGGCCTTCAGAGAAGAAATAATTAAATCACTGAAAGAAATAAAAAAAACAGAGTTGAAGGAACTAAAAGAAAAAGAGGAAAATACAAGCAGACAGGTGAAGGAAGTAAACAAAACAACTCAACACCTGAAGATAGTACTAGAAAAATTAAAGAAAACACAAATGGAGGAAATAATGGAGAGGAAGAATTTAGGGAAGAAAACAGGAACTACAGAGGTAAGCATAACCAACAGACTACAAGAAATGGAAGAAAGAATCTCAGGTGTAGAAGATACAATGGAAGAAATTGTTGTAGCTGTCAAAGAAAATGTTAAATCCAAAAAATTCCTGACACAGACCGTCCAAGAAATCCAAGACATTATGAAAAGACAAAACCTAAGAATAATAGGAATAGAGGAAAAAGAAGGCTCCCTTCTCCAAGGCCCAGAAAATATTTTCAACAAAATCATTGAAGAAAATTTCCACAAGTTAAAGGAGAAGCCAATAAGGATACATGAGGCATAAAGAATACCCAACAAATTTGACCAGAAAAGAAAATCCTCCCGCCACATAATAAAAACAAAACAGTAAGTATACAGAACAAAGAAAAAATACTAAAAGCTGCAAGGGAAAAAGGCCAAGTAACATATAATGGCAAATCCATTAGAATCACACCTGACTTTTCAACAGATACTATGAAAGCCAGAAGGGCCTGGACAGATATCATGCAGACCCTAAGAGAACACAGATGTCAGCCCAGGCTACTATACCCCGCAAAACTCTCAGTCATCATAGATGGAGAAAACAAGATATTCAATGACAAAAACAAATTTCAACAATACCTACACACAAATCCAGCATTACAGAAGACACTGGAAGGGAAAATACAATCCAAGAAAATTAACTTCTGTCAAGAAAACACAGGAAATAATTAGCCTTACTACAGTAAAACAAAAAGCAAGCAAGCACACAACCTTATGAACACAGCCAACATCAAAATCAAAGGATCTAACAGCCACTGGTCATTAATCTCTCTCAACATCAATGGACTCAACTCTCCAGTAAAAAGACACAGATTAACAGAATGGACACGTAAACAAACCCCAGCAATCTGTTGCATACAAGAAACACACCTAAGGCACAAAGATAGACAATACCAGAGGGTAAAAGGTTGGAAGATGACTTTCCAAGCAAATGGACCCAAGAAACAAGCAGGAGTAGCCATTCTAATATCTGATAAAATAGACTTTCAACCAAAATTAATAAAAAGAGATGGGGAAGGACATTTCATACTCATCAAGGGAAAATTCCACCAGGAAGACATCACAATCCTGAACATCTATGCCCCAAATACAAGATCAACCACATTTGTAAAAGAAACATTGATAAAATTTAAACTACATATAGATCCCCACACATTAATAGTGGGAGACTTCAACACCCCACTCTCAACAAAGGACAGGTCAACAAAACAGAAATTAAGCAAAGAAACAATGTCTCTGACAGAGGTCATGAATCAAATGGACCTCACAGACATTTACAGAACTTTACACCCAAACACAAAAGAATTTACCTTCTTCTCACACATCATGGAACCTTCTCCAAAATAGACCATATAGTTGGTCACAAAGCAAGCCTCAACAGATACAAGAAGACAGAAATAATCCCTTGTATCCTGTCTGATCACCATGGAATAAAGCTGGACTTCAACAACAACAGAAATAGCAAAAAGCCTACACACACATGGAAACTGAACAACTTGTTACTAAATGACAGCTGGGTCAAGGAAGAAATAACGAAAGAAATTAAAGTCTTCCTAAAACTCAATGAAAACAAAGACACAACATACCCAAACTTGTGGGACACAATGAAAGCAGTGCTAAGAAGAAAGTTCATAGCACTAAGTGCCTTCAAGAAGAAATTCGAGACAGCTCATTCAAACAACTTAATGGCCCACTTAAAAACCCTAGAAAAAGAAGAAGCAGACACACCAAAAAGGAGTAGACGGCTGGAAATAATCAAACTCAGGGCTGAAATCAATCAATTAGAAACAAATAAAACAATTCAAAGAATCAATGAAACCAAGAGCTGGTTCTATGAGAAAATCAACAAGATCGACAAACACTTAGCCAGGCTAACTAAAAGGCAGAAACACACCACCCAAATCACCAAAATCAGAAATGAAAAGGGGGACATAACTACAAACACTGAGGAAATCCAAACAATCATTAGGTCTTACTTCAAAAGTCTATAAGCCACAAAATTTGAAAATCTAAATGAAATGGACAATTTTCTTGATCGATTTGACTTACCAAAAGTGAATCAGGACCAGGTAAATCAATTAAATAGTCCTATATCCCCCAAAGAAATAGAAGCAGTCATCAAAAGTCTCCCATCCAAAAAAAGCCCAGGACCAGATGGCTTCAGCGCAGAATTCTACCAGACCTTCAAAGAAGAGCTAACTCCAATTCTCTTCAAACTATTCCACAAAATAGAAACAGAAGGAACATTACCAAACTCATTCTATGAAGGCACAGTCACCTTGGTACCTAAACCTCACAAAGACTCAACAAAGAAAGAGAATTTCAGGCCAATCTCTCTTATGAACATTGATGCAAAAACACTTAACAAAATACTTGCAAACCGAATCCAAGAACACATCAAAGATATTATCCACTATGACCAAGTAGGCTTCATCCCAGGTATGCAGGGGTGGTTCAATATACAGAAATCCATCAATGTGATCCACCATATTAAAAACTGAAAGAAAAAAACCACATGGTAATCTCCCTAGATGCTGAAAAAGCATTTGACAAAATCTAACATCCATTCATGTTTACAGTACTGGAGAGATCAGGGATACAAGGCACATATCTAAACATAGTAAAGGCGATATACAGGAAGCCTATAGCCAACATCAAACTAAATGGAGAGAAACTTAAAGCAATCCCACTGAAATCAGGGACAAGACAAGGCTGCCCACTCTCTCCATATCTCTTCAACATAGTGCTGGAAGCCCTTGCTAGAGCAATAAGACAGTTGAAGGAGATCAAGGGGATACAGATGGGAAAGGAAGAAATCAAATTATCACTATTTGCAGATGATATGATAGTATACATTAGTGACCCCCAAAACTCTACCAGGGAACTCCTACAGCTGATTAACACCTTCAGCAAAGTGGCCGGATATAAAATTAACTAAAAAAAAAATCAGTAGCACTTCTGTATACAAAAGACAAAAGGGCTGAGAAAGAAATTAGAGAAACAACACCCTTCACAATAGCCACAAATGACATAAAGTACCTTGGTGTAACCCTAACTAAGCAAGTCAAAGACTTGTATGAAAAAATTTCAAGTCTCTGAAGAAAGAATTAGAGGAAGATATCAGAAGATGGAAAGATCTCCCATGCTCATGGCTTGGCAGGATTAACATAGTAAAAATGGACCTCTTACCAAAAGCAATCTACAGATTTAATTCAATTCCCATCAAATTGCCAACACAATTCTTTATAGACCTGGAAAGAAAAAATTCTCAACTTCGTATGGAATAACAAGAAACCGAGAATTGCTAAAACAATCCTCTACAATAAAAGATCTTCTGGAGGTATCTCCATCCCTGATCT
Organism: Psammomys obesus; assembly: GCF_907164565.1. NCBI lineage: Eukaryota > Metazoa > Chordata > Mammalia > Rodentia > Muridae > Psammomys > Psammomys obesus. The sequence goes on along the minus strand of NW_026596166.1, from coordinate 12,757,443 downwards.
CAAGCTGTACTATAGATCAACAGTTATAAAAACTGCATGGTACTGGCATAGAAACAGAATGGTGGATCAATGGAATCGAACAGAAGACCCAGAAATAAACCCACACACTTATGGACACCTGATTTTTGACAAAGATGCCAAAACCATACAATGGAAAAAAGATAGCATCTTCAACAAATGGTGCTGGTCCAAATGGATGTCTACATGTAGAAAAATGAAAATAGATCCATACTTATCACCCTGCACAAAACTGAAGTCCAAGTGGATCAAAGACCTCAACATAAAACCAGACACATTAAATCGGCTAGAAAATAAATTGGGGAATACCCTAGAACTCATTGGTACAGGAGAAAACTTCCTGAACAGAACACCAACAGCCCAGGCTCTAAGAGCAACAATCAATAAATGGGACCTCATGAAATTGAAAAGCTTCTGTAAAGCAAAGGACACCGTCATCAAAACAAAGCGACTGCCTACAGATTGGGAAAGAATCATCACCAACCCTTTATCTGACAGAGGACTCATATCCAATATATATAAAGAACTAAACAAACTGAAAAGCAACAAACCAAGTAATCCACTTAAAAAATGGGGAACAGAGCTAAAGAGAGAATTCTCTGTAGAGGAATATCAAATGGCAGAGAAGCACTTAAAGAAATGCTCAACCTCATTAGCCATTAGGGAAATGCAAATCAAAACAACCCTGAGATTTCACCTTACAGCCATCAGAATGGCCAAGATGAAAAACTCAAGGGACAACACATGCTGGAGAGGTTCTCCACTGCTGGTGGGAATGTAACCTTGTACAACCACTCTGGAAATCAATATGGCGCTTTCTCAGACAACTAGGAATAGCGCTTCCTCAAGATACAGCCATACCACTCCTAGGCATATACCCAAAAGAGACTCAAGTACACAAAAAAGACATTTGCTCAGCCATGTTTGTAGCAGCTTTATTTGTAATAGCCAAAGCTGGAAACAGCCCAGATGCCCCTCAACTGAAGAATGGATGCAGAAACTGTGGTACATCTATACAATGGAGTATTACTCAGCAATGAAAAATAAGGAAATCGTGAAATTTGCAGGTAAATGGTGGGACCTGGAAAGGATCGTCCTGAGTGTTGTCCCAGAAGCAAAAAGACACGCATGGTATATACTCACTCATATAAACATACAACATAGAATAAACCCACTAAAATCTGTGGGTCTAAACAAACTAAGCAAAAGATAGGACCCTAACTAAAATGTTCAATTCCCATCCTGAAAGCAAAGAGGATGGACCTCAGAAGAAAAAGAAAATAGGAAACAACCTCGGAACCTGCCACAGAGGGCCTCTGAAAGCCTCTGCTGTATAGACTATCAAAGCAGATGCTGAGCCTGATGGCCAACTGATGGACAGAGTGAATGGAATTTTATGTAAGAAGTGGGAAATAGTAAGAGCTGGAGGGGTCGGGAAATCCACAAGCAGAGCAACAGAACAAGATAATTTGAAAACAGGGAACTTCCCAGAGACTCATACTCCAACCAAGGACTATTTGTGGAGATAACCCAGAACCCCTGCACAGATGTAGCCCATGGCAGTTCAGTGCCCAAGTAGGTTACATAGTAATGGAAAGAGGGACTGTCTCTGACATAATCTGATTGGCCTGCTCTTTGATCACCTCCCCCTGAGGGAGGAGCAGCCTTACCAGGCCCCAGTAGAGAACAATGCAGCCACTTTTGATGAGAACTGATAGACTAAGATCAGAAAGGAGAGGAGAACCTCCCCTATCAGTGGACTTGGTGAGTGGCATGCATGCAGAAAGGTGAGGGAGTGTGGGATAGGGAGGGGAGAAGGGAGGGGCTTATGGGGGGATACAAAATGAATAAAGTGTAATTAATAAAATAAAAAAGAGAATAAAAATAGGAAAGGAAGAGGTCAAAGTATCACTATTTGCATATGATATGATAGTATAAATGAGTGACCCCAACAATTCTACCAGGGAACTCCTACAGCTGATAAAAACCTTCAGCAGTGACTGGATACAAAATTAACTCAAAAAAAAAATCAGTAGCCATTCTGTATACATAAGACAAATGGGCTGAGAAAGAAATTAGGGAAACAGCACCCTTCCCAATAGCTGCAAAGGCCATAAAATACCTTGGTGTGACACTAACCAAGCAAGCCAAAGATTCGTATGAAAAAAACCTTCCAGTCTCTGGAGAAAAAAAAAATAGAAGAAGATATCAGAAGATGGAAATATCTCCCATGCTCATGGCTAGGAAGGATTGACAGTAAAATTGGCCACCTTATGAAAAGCAATGTACAGATTGAATGCAGTTACCATCATTATGCCTATACAATTCTGTACAGATTTTGAAAGAAAAATTCTCACCTTCATATGGAATAACAAGGAAGCCAGCATTGCCAAAACAATCCTGTACAACAATAGATCATCTGGAGATGTCTCCATCTTGTATCTCAAACTGTACTATAGAGCAACAATACAAAAACTGCATGTTACTAGCATAGAAACTGTTTGGTAGATCAATGAAATCAACTAGAAGACCCTGAAATAAACCCACATACTTATGGACATCTGATTTTTGAAAAGATGCCAAAACCATACAATGGAAAAAAGATAGCATCTTCAACAAATGGTGCTGGTCTAACAGGATGTCTACATATAGAAAAATGCCACTAGATCCACACTTTTCACCCTGCACAAAACTAAAGTCCAAGTGGATCAAAGACCTCAATATAAAACCAGACACAATAAACCTGTTAGAAGAAAAAGTGAGGAAGAGCCTTGAACTCATTGTCACATGAGAATAATTCTTGAATAGCAAAACAACAGCACAGGGTCTAAGAGCAATAATCAACGAATGGGACCTCATGAAACTTAAAAGCTTCTGTAAAGCAAAGGACACTATCATCAGAACAAAACAACAGCCTGCAGACTAGGAAAGGATCTTCACCAACCCTATATCTGACAGAGGTCTAAATATGCAGAATATATAAAGAACTCAAGAATTTAAACACCAACAAATCAAGTAATACAATTAAAATATGGAATACAGAGCTAAACATAGAATTCTCTATAGAGGAATATAGAATGGCAGAGAAACACTTAAAGAAATGCTCAACATTCTTCATCATCAGGGAAATTAAAAACAACCCTGAGGTTTCACCTTATACTTTTCAGAATGGCTAAGATAAAAAAAAAAACCCATGTGACAACACTCACTGGAGAGGATGTGGAGAAAGAGGAACCCTCTTCCATTGCTGATGGGAATATTAACTTGTACAACCACTTTGGAAATCAATCTGCCTCTTTCTCAGAAAACTGGGAATAGTGTTACCTCAAGATCCATATATACCACTCCTAGGTATATTTCCAAAATATGCTAAAGTACACAAGAACATTTGCTCAACCATGTTTGTAGCAAGTTTATTTGTAATAGTCAGGAACCTGGGAACAACCCAGATGTCCCTCAATGGCGCAATAGAAACATAATTTGTGGTACATTTACACAATGGAATACTATTCAGCAATTAAAAACAAAGAAATCATTAAATGTTATGCAAATGGTGGGATCTAGAAAAGTTCATACTGAGTGAGGTATCCCAGAATCAGAAAGACACACATGGTATATACTCACTTAGAAGTTGATATTAGACATATAATATAGGATAATCTTACTTTAATCTATATACCTAAAGAAGCAAATCAAGGAGGAGGATCCTGGCTAATATGATCAATCCTCATTAAGAAAGGCAAACATGAGCCACTTTTGGGTATATGCCTAGGAGTGGTATGGCTGGATCTTGAGGAAGCGCTATTCCTAGTTGTCTGAGAAATCGCCAGATTGATTTCCAGAGTGGTTGTACCAGTTTACATTCCCACCAGCAGTGGAGAAGGGTACCCCTTTCTCCACAACCTCTCCAGCATGTGTTATCTTTTGAGTTTTTCATCTTGGCCATTCTGATGGCTGTAAGGTGAAATCTCAGGGTTGTTTTGATTTGCATTTCCCTAATGGCTAATGAGGTTGAACATTTCTTTAAGTGCTTCTCTGCCATTCGATATTCCTCTACAGAGAATTCTCTCTTTAGCTCTGTTCCCCATTTTTTAAGTGGATTACTTGGTTTGCTGCTTTTCAGCTTCTTTAGTTCTTTATATATATTGGATATGAGTCCTCTGTCAGATAAAGGGTTGATGATGATTCTTTCTCAATCTGTAGGCAGTGGCTTTGTTTTGATGACGGTGTCCTTTGCTTTACAGAAGCTTTTCAATTTCATGAGGTCCCATTTATTGATTGTTGCTCTTAGAGCCTGTGCTGTTGGTGTTCTGTTCAGGAAGGTTTTTCCTGTACCAATGAGTTCAAAAAGGAGAGGAGAACCTCCCCTATCAGTGGACTTGGTGAGTGGAATGCTTGCAGAAAGGGGAGGGTGGGTGGGATCAGGAGGGAAGGAGGGAGGGACTTATGGGGGGATACAAAATGAATAAAGTGTAATTAATAAAATAAAAAAATGCAAAAAAAAATGAAAGGTAAATATGATGGACATCAGAGGAGGGAAAAAACAGGGAACAGGATAGGAGCCTACCACAAATGGACTCTGAAAGACTTTAACCTCGAGGGTATCAAAGCAGAGACTGAGAATCATAACCAAAATTTGGGCAGAATACAGGGAATCTTATCAAAGAAGGGGGAGATAGAAAGACCTGGAGGAGACCGGAGCACTACAAGGAGAGCAACAGAACCAAAAACTATGGGCCCAGGGTTCTTTTCTGAGATTGCTGCTCCAACCAAGTATCATGCATGGAGATAACCTAGAACCCTTGCACAGGTGTAACCCATGGCAGCTCTGTCCAAGTGGGTGCACTAGTAATGGGAACAGGGTCTGTCTTTGACATGAACTCAGTGGACTGTTCTTTGATCACTTGCCCCTGGGGATAGGGTACAGCCTTATCAGGCCACAGAGGAAGACAATGCAACTACTCCTGATGAGACCTGATAGACTAGGATCTTATGGAAGGGGAGGAGGACTACCCTATCTCTGGACTGGGGAAGGAGCATGCATGGAGGAGAGGGCGGGAGCATGGGATTGGGAGGGGATGACAGAGGGAGCCACAGTTGGGATACAGAGTGAATAAAATGTAATTAATAAACAATTAAATAAATTTAAATAAAAAAGAATAGAATTATGAATTCTATGTTTATGATGCCACTTTATTAACCTAACATTTGTGTTTTTATATGATAAACCTACCTTAAGGAACTTATATTTTGCAACCTTAATATATTGTATATTTTACAGTATTATATTATATAGTATATATATATATATACATATATATATGCTGAATAATGGAAAACAAAATATTCATTTTCTTTTTAGTGTCACTGTAAAAGAAAAATGGACTACATTCAAAAATTAGTGAAAATTATCTACACAGGACAAAAGAGGGACTATAGGAAAATTGTAAGAATTTTTAGTCAAACACTCTTTAAAGTCCACAAATGAGAGCTTTTCTTATCCCTTATCATAGAAATTATGTACGTGTTACTAAATATATGTTATATCTTTAAAATATTGAATTTACCAAATATTTACCAAATATTAACTAAAATATTTTTTTGTGTTTAGCCATTCTCCTTTTGTAGGTTTTTATATTAGCGTTTGTCTGTGTGTGTGTGTGTGTGTGTGTGTTCATATATACAGAGAAGCAAGCTAAAATGTCTTAATGATTACAATCTAGCTCTGAAGAAGCCTTTAAGCTGAGAGAACAGCTGCCCTGTGAGACTAATTGTCTGATTCCCAGCTTCAGCATCCTTCTGTTTTAACACACTATTTGTTGAATTTTCAGTAGATCTGCCAGATAAAAGGGATGGTGTCATTTACTTACTATAAAGGCATTTAGCAACTGAGATTGTACTGAAGTTGTGAAAACAATGGCTGTCAGGATATCCTGACCTTTATTTGTGACAAGGCACATAGGCGGCCTACAAAGGTAACACGTCCCTTGTGTTCCCGAAATCACAGAATGCATTACTGGAACTCAGGCTTTCTCATTCCCTCCAGGATATTCTAACAGGCTTCAATTTTAGAAGCAAATGAGGTGAAATACTTGAAAGCAGATCAGGATAATTATTTAAAAATCAATTTCATCTTGATGGTGACAAGAGGATCTCCCATTTACTGTGCCTTACAGTGATTTAAAGATGGAGAAGTTAAGTTTCTAAATTCTCACTATAGGAAGAGGTTTAAATGTTGACTAAGTCAAAATTGATTCCCTGAAATTTTCCAGTTAGGTACAGTAAATGTATTTACAGGAATAATAAAACAATGACATTTTCAAACCATAAATAATGACCATATTAAATATAGATAAATGTATTTTGCATTTTCCAAAATTACCATTTATGAACATTCTGAATAGAACAAGAATTGACTCAGGTCAACTTTGCAGAATCAAACAGATGCATGAAAATTAATTTCATAGAATATAAGTAAATGAGTATCACTGTAAAATTTAACAGTTTCTTTAATATTTAAAATTTTTAGTGTATTATTTTTTATTTTATTTTTTAAATATTAGTTATAGTTTATTAACTTTTTATCCTGGCTATAGCCTGTTCCCTCATTCCCTCCCAACCCCACCCACCCTCCCTCATCTCCTCCCTGCCCTTTTACAAGGCCACAGATAAGGAGGTCTCCTCTCCTTCCATCTGACCCTAACTTATTGCATATCTTCAGGACTGGCTGCAATGTCCTCCTCTGTGGCCTAGCAAGGTTGCTCCTCCCTGCAGGGAGGGGGAGCGGAGGTCAAAGAGCCAGTCATTGAGTTCATGTCAGAAGCAGTCCCTGTTTCCTTTACTCGGACACTGAGCTACCATGGGCTATATCTAAGCAGGGGTTCTAGGTTATATCCATACATGGTCTTTGGTTGGAGATACAGTCTCATAAAAGACCCCTGTGCCCAGATATATAAGGTACTTGTGGAGCTCCTGTCCTCTCCAGGTAATACTAACTTTTTCTTCTTTCATATGATTTCCCTGCACTCTGCCGAAGGTTTGGCTATGAGTCTCAGCATCTGCTTTGAAATACTACTCAGCAATGAAAAACAAAGAAATTATGAAATGTGTAGGCAAATGGTGGGATCTAGTAAAGATCATCCTGAGTGAGGTATCCCAGAAGCAGAAACAAACACGTGGTATATATTCACTTATAAATGAGTATTAGATATAAGATAGGATAAACATACTAAAATTTGTACACCTAAAGAAGATAAACAAGAGAGAGAATCTGGGGTAAGATGATCAATCCTCACTTAGAAAGACAAATGGGATGGATATTGGAAGTAGGAGAAAACAAGTAACAGGACAGGAGTCTACCACAGAGGGCCTCTGAAATAGTCTACCTAGCAATGTTTAACATTTTAAAGGAAATTGTAAACAAAAACACTGTTTTTAATCATTTATTTCTGTCAGCCAATCACTTTACCTTTAAGGCATATTCTTGTAAACACATTTATTTTTTTATTTTTTATTTTTTTATCTTTTTTCCTATGAGTTATATTTTATTAACTCTGTATCCCAGCTGTAACCCGATCCCTCATTCCCTCCCAACCCCACCCTCCTTCCCTCATCTCCACCCTGCTCCTTTCCAAGTCCACTGATAGTGGGGGACCTCCTCCCCATTCATCTGATCCTATTTTATCAGGTATCTTCAGGACTGGCTGCAAAGTCCTCCTCTGTGGCCTAACAGGACTGCTCCTCCCTTGGGGAGTGGGGAGGTCAAAGAGCCAGCCATTGAGTTCCTGTTAGAAATAGTCCTTGTTCCCCTTACTGTGGGAAACCAATTGGTTACTGAGCTATCATGGACTACATCCAAGCAGAGGTTCTAGGTTATATCTGTACATGGTCCTTAGATGTCAGTCTCAGAAAAGACCCTGTGCCCAGATATATTTGGTACTTGTGGAGCTCCTATCCTTTCCCCATCAGACTAACTCCCCTTTTTTCATATGATTCCCTGTACTCTGCTGAAGGTTTGGTCATGAGTCTTTGTATCTGCTTTGAAAACACTGCTAGTTAGAGTCTTTCAGATGCCTTCAATAGACTCCTGTCATACATTCAATGCACATCTCATCTGTCTTTCTGAACAATGATTGATCATCTTACCCCATGTCTGCTCTCTTGATTATCTTTTTTAGGTATATAGATTTCATTATGTTTATCATATCTTATAGGTCTATATAAGTGAGTATATACTATGTTTGTCTTTCTCCTTCTGGGATATTTCACTCAGAATGATCTTTTCTAGATCCCACCATTTGCCTGCAAATTTCATGATTTCCTCCTTTTTGATTGCTGAGTAGTATTCCCTTGTGGTATTGAGTTTTTCATCTTGGCCATTCTGATGGGTGTAAGGTGAAATCTCAGGGTTGTTTTGATTTGCATTTCCCTGATGGCTAATGAGGTTGAGCATTTCTTTAAATGTTTCTCTGCCATTCGATATTCCTCTGTTGAGAATTCTCTGTTTAGCTCTGTTCCCCATTTTTTAATTGGATTACTTGGTTTGCTGCTTTTCAGCTTCTTTAGTTCTTTGTATATACTGGATATGAGTCCTCTGTCAGATAAAGGGTTAGTGAAGATCCTTTCCAAATCTGTAGGCGGCCATTTTGTTTTGATGATGGTATCCTTTGCTTTACAGAAGATTTTAAGTTTCACGAGTTCCCATTTATTGATTGTTGCTCTTAGAGCCTGTGCTGTTGGTGTTCTGTTCAGGAAGTTGTCTCCTGTGCCAATGAATTCTAGGCTGTTCCCCACTTTATCTTCTAACAGATTTAGAGTATCTGGTTTTATGTTGAGTTCTTTGATCCACTTGGACTTTAGTTTTGTGCAGGGTGATAAATATAGATCTATTTTCATTTTTCTGCATGTGGACATCCAGTTGGACCAGCACCATTTGTTGAAGATGTTGTCTTTTTTCCATTGAATGGTTTTGGATTCTTTGTCAAAAATCGAGTTTTCATAGGTGTGTGGTTTTATTTCTGGGTCTTCTATTTGGTTCCATTGATCCTCCTTTCTGTTTTTATGCCAATACCATGCACCTTTTATTACTATTACTCTGTAGTACAACTTGAGATCGGGAATGGAGATACCTCCAGATGATCTGTTGTTGTACAAAATCGTTTTGGAGATTCTGAGTTTTTTGTTTCTCTATATGAAGATGAGAATCGTTTTTTCAAGGTCTGTAAAGAATTGAGTTGGTATTTTGATGGGAATTGCATTGAATCTGTAGATTGCTTTTGGCAGGATGGCCATTTTCACAATGTTGATCCTACCAATCCATGAGTACAGGAGATCTTTCCATCTTCTGATATCTTCTTCAATTTCTTTCTTCAGAGACTTGAAGTTTTTCTCAAAAAGTTCTTTCACTTGCTTGGTTAGTGTCACCCCAAGGTACTTTATGTTCTTAGTGGCGATTGCAAAGGGTGTTGTTTCCCTAATTTCTTTCTCGGCCCTTTTGTCTTTGGTATACAGGAGGGCTTCTGATTTTTTTGAGTTGATTTTGTATCCTGCCACTTTGCTGAAGGTGTTTATCAGCTGGAGGAGTTCTCTGGTTGAATTTTTGGGGTTGCTCATGTATACTATCATATCATCTGCAAATAGTGACACGTTGACCGCTTCCTATCCAATTTGTATCCCCTTGATCTCCTTTAGTTGTCTTATTGCTCTGGCTAGAAATTCAAGTACTGTGTTGAAGAGATATGAAGAGAGTGGGCAGCCTTGTCTTGTCTCTGATTTCAGTGGGATTGCTTTAAGTTTCTCTCCATTTAGTTTGATGTTGGCTATAGGCTTCCTGTATATCGCCTTTACTATGTTTAGATATGTGCCTTGTATCCCTGATCTCTCCAAGACTTTAAACACGAATGGGTGTTGGACTTTGTCAAATGCTTTTTCAGCATCTAAGGAGATGATCATGTGGTTTTTCTCCTTCAGTTTGTTTATGTGGTGGATTACATTGATGGATTTCCGTATGTTGAACCACCCTTGCATGCCTGGGATTGAAGCCTACTTGGTCATGGTGGATGATATCTTTGATTTGTTCTTGGATTCGGTTTGAAAGTATTTTATTGAGTATTTTTGCATCAATTTTCACAAGAGAGATAGGTCTGAAGTTTTCTTTTTTTGTTAGGTCTTTGTGTGGTTTAGGTATGAGGGTGACTGTCGCTTCATAGAATGCGTTTTGTAATGTACTTCTGTTTCTATTTTGTGGACTAGATTGAGGAGAATTGGTGTTAGCACTTCTTTGAAGGTCTGGTAGAATTCCACGGTGAAACCATCTGGCCCAGGGCTTTTTTTGGAAGGGAGACTGTGAATGACTGCCTCAATTGTCTTGGAGGATATAGGGCTGTTCAGTCTTTCTACCTGATCTTGACTTAATGTTGGAAGATGGAATATATCAAGAAAATTGTCCATTTCCTTTAGGTTTTCAAATTTTGTGGCATATAGGCTTTTGTAGTATTACCTAATGATTGTTTGAATTTCCTCTGTGTCTGTAGTGATGTCACCCTTTTTATTTCTGATTTTGCTGATTTGGATAGTTTCTCTCTGCTTTTTAGTTAGTTTGGCTAAGGGTTTGTCTATCTTGTTGATTTGCTCAAAGAAGCAGCTTTTTGTTTCATTGATTCTTTGAATAGTTTTATTTGTTTCTAACTGATTGATTTCAGCCCTGAGTTTGATTATTTCCAGCCTTCTGCTCCTCTTGGGTATATCAGCTTCTTTTTTTTTCTAGTGTTTTCAGTTGGGCCTTTAAGTTGTTTGTATGTGATGTTACAAATTTCTTCCTGCAGGCACTTAGTGTTATAAATTTTCCTCTGAGCACTGCTTTCAATGTGTCCCATAAATTTGGGTATGTTGTACCTTCATTTTCACTGAATTCTAGGAAATCTTTAATTTCTTTATTTTTTTCTTAACCCAGCTGTCATAGAGTAACAAGTTGTTCAGTTTCCATGTGTGTGTCACCTTTTTGTTATTTCTGTCGTTTTTGAGGTCCAGCTTAATCCATGGTGGTCAGATAGAATACAAGGGATTATTTCAATCTTTTTGTATCTGTTGAGGCTTGCTTTATGACCAAATATATGGTCTATTTTGGAGAAGATTGCATGCGGTGCTGAAAAGAAGGTATACTCTTTTGAGTTTGGATGAAAAGATCTGTAGATGTCTATTAGGTCCATTTGATTTAGGGTCTCTGTAAGTGCTTTTATTCCCCTATTTGTTTTCTGTCTAGTTGATCTGTCTCTTGGTGAGGGTGGAGTGTTGAAGTCTCCCACTTTTAAGGTATTAGAATCAATGTGTGATTTAAGCTTTTATATTGTTTCATTTACAAATGTAGTTGCTATTGTATTTGGGGCATAGATATTCAAAATTGTGATGTCCTTTTGGTGGGGTTTTCCTTTGATGAGAATATAATGGCTGTCCTTATCTTTTTTGATTAACTTGGGTTGAAAGTCTATTTTATTAGATATTAGGATGGCTAGCTAATCCAGCTTGTTTTCTGGAACCATTTGCTTGAAAGACGTTTTTCCAGCCCTTTACTCTGAGGTAGTGTTTATCTTTGTTGCATAGGTGTGTTTCTTGGATGCAACAGAATGTTGGAACCTGTTTCTGAAACCATTCTGTTAGTCTGTGTCTTTTTATTGGGGAGTTGAGTTCCTTGATGTTGATAGATACTAGTGACCAACAATTGTTACATACTTTAGATGTGGGGTTGGTGGTGTCACTGAGTTTCATTGCTTGTATTCTTTTGATTTTTGTTGTTGTTGTTGTTGTGTAGTTATCTATTTCCTCTGTCCCCTTAGATGTAGTTGTTTTCCTTGGTTTGGAGTTTCCCTTCTAGTAATTTCTTTAGAGCTGGGTTACTATGTAGATATTGTTTAAATTTGGTTTTGTCATGGAATATTTTGAATTGTCCGTCTATGTTGATTGAAATTTTTGCTGGGTATAGTAGTCTGGGTTGGAATCTGTGGTCCCTTAAGGACTATATGATTTCTGTCCAGGCCCTTCTGGCTTTCATAGTTTCTGTTGAGAAATCTGGTGTGATTCTGATAGGTCTACCTTCATATGTTACTTGGCCTTTTTCCCTTGCTGCTTTTAGAATTTTCTCTTTGTTTTGTAGGTTCAGTGTTTTGACTATGATGTGACGTGAAGAATTTCTTTTTTTTTTTTACATTTTAAATTTCTTTATTTGGGGATCTCATGTCATAAACTTATTTTTTTTTTAATTTTATTTTTCTTTTTAGTTACATTTTGTTAACTCTGTGTCCCAGCTGTATCCCGCTCCCTCATTCCCTCCCCAACCACACACTCCCTCCCTGGTCTCCTCCCTGCCCCTTGCCAAGTCCACTGATAGGGGAGGACCTCCTCCCCTTTCATTTGACCCTGTTTTATCAGGTATCTTCAGGGCTTTTCTGGTCTAGTCTACTTGGTGTTCTGTAGGCCTCTTGTATGTTTATGGCCATCTCCTTCTTTAAGTTGGGAAAGTTTTCTTCTATAATTTTCTTGAAAATATTTTCCCGGACCTTTGAGCCTGATGTCTTCTTTTTCTTCTACTCCTATTATTCTTAGGTTTTGTCTTTTCATGGTGTCCTTGATTTCTTGGGTGTTTTGTGTTTGGAACTTTTCTGATTTTATTTTTTTCTTTGAGAGGCATGTCAATTTCTGCAAGTGTATCTTCGGCTCCTGAGATTCTTTCTTCCATCTCTTGTATTCTGGTGGTGATGCTTACTTTTGTGGTGCCCGATCTTTTGTCTATGTTCTCCAGCTCCTGGTTTTTCTCTATTTGTGTTTTCTTTATTGATTCTAATTCTGTTTTCATGTCTTGCACCATTTCCTTCATCTGTTTGAATGTGGACTCCTGCTTTTCAATGACAGCTTCTATTTTTTTTGTCCGTTTCCTCTCTATGTATCACTAATTGTGCCTCTTCTTCTTTGGGTATAATTGCCTGTATTTCTATGAGAGCTTTGTTTATTTCTTCTGTATTTGCCTTCATTAATGTGGAGATTTCTTTGAGAGCTTTGTGCATTTCTTCTTTGTTTGCCTCAATTTTCGTGGTCATTTCTCTGAGAGCACGATTTGTTTCCTCTTGGTTTGTCTTGATTTCTTTGGCTATTTCTCTGAGGGCTTTGTTTATTTCATCTTATTGGGCCTGTAATAGCTGGAGAAACATAGTTTTGAGGTCGTTTTCTTGTATATCTAGTGAATTGAAATGTCCATTGTTTTGTGGGGTTGCTGGTGAGGTCATTATGTCCTGATTTTTGTTGGGAGTGTTCTTACGTCTGCCTCTAGCCATCTGGTTATTTATAACCCTCGAGTTTGTAGTTCAGGCTATGATCATCTCTTTCTGTTTTCTGGATTTTTTTTTTTCAGGAAGATGAGAGAGGTTCACTGGTTTGGGAGTACGTTTTGTGGTTTCAGTTTTGCCTACGTAAGAAATGTGATGCTGGCGCTATTCCCATGTGCTTTTAGCGGGCACAGTGTGCATGGGTGGATTCTCTGACTATTGCAGTGGCCTGCAGGCCACTATTATGCAGTTCTGTCTGAGATCCAGGGATTGTTTGCCTGGATTACACTGGTGGACCCACAAGGCAGAGGCTTCAACGTTGGGGTCTCTATCCCAAGAATCCCTATGATGCCAATACTAGGGGTGTGGGTGGCAGGGATCTCGTCTGGTTGCTTCTGTGGAGAAGCCCTGGTTCTGGGGCAAACTCTCCCTAAAAGGCTCACTCACTCTCTTGCAGAGACAAGTTGGAATGCACAGGGGTTCCCCTTGCTCTCTACTCTCTGATTTGGTCCTGCTGCGGTAAATGCGCGGGTAAGCTAACAGTCAGCTCTGTGACACTGTGGCCGCAGGACTCGGTGTCCACCTTTCCTGTGTGCTGCCTCTCTGTCCTTTCCCTCTGCCAGGATGGGTTATGTTGACTGGTCCTGGGGTAGTTCGGAAAGAGTTAGGTTGACTGTTCTCAATCCCAGATCCCAGGCCCAGATCTCTCTGCCAAAAGCAGCCTGGCGGAAGAACCTATGTTTGCTGATCCCAAGAGAGTACCAGGTAGTGTTGAGTGTCCTCAGATCCAGAGCTTGGGTTTCTCTGCTAGGGGCCTCTGGGTGTGCTGGAGAGGGGGTGCTGTGTCCTGTGGCAGGCTGCCTCTCTGTCCTTCCCCTCTGACCTTCCCTAGGGCATGCTTATGGTGGTGCTCTCAGGGGAGTGCCAGAAGGGGTTGGGACTTCTCAGTCTGATCCTGAGCTGGGGTTTCTCTGCCAGGCGTCGGGGGGGGGGGGGCGCTGGTGATAGGACTTGGTGCTAGACCTTATTGTGCTGAACCCAGGAGAATCTCAGGATGTGTTGAATGACCACAGTCCCAGATCTGGAGCCGAAGTTTGTTTGCTAGGAGCAGCTGCTGTGCGCCTCTTTATCCTTCCGCTCTGCCTAGGCGGCGTTTGGAGGAGTGCCGGAAAGGATTGGGTTTTCTCAGCCCCGCGGGATTTCTTCTGGGTTCTGGCTGGGCAGCCGAGAGTGGACCCTACTGATTCCCACACCGTGGGAGCCTCCCCTCACCTGGGAAACACGATCACTGTAGTTTTAGGACCCAGAGTTCAGTCTCCTGGTAGCTGCACGGACAGTGTTGTTCTGCTTCTCAGACACAGTGTTCTCCCTGCACCGCCTTCTTGGCCCCCTCTCATTTTTATTTTCAAAGTATACTTAGTCATAAGATAAATGACTTTTTTTTCTTCAGAATTCCTGAGCTAACTTATGGTTGTAAAAGAGATTACTAAGATTTTGGTGAAACGAAATATTATCAGATGAAACAGTGTTTGACCGCAGTACTCAGAGTTTCATAAAAATTAGTATGAGGCAATTTAAATCAACTATAGATTCTTTTCTTAGGTAAATTCATTATTTCAGGATAGGAGGGACTATGTATAAAATAGCCCATTGCAGTTGCAAATCATGTGTTCTAAAACATTTTTTTCACATCGCCATACTATATTACCATATTTAACATGTAACAGAACTATACATTCTAAAAATAAGCAAGTGCTTTTGCTTCTTAAAACAATGATAGCTTTAAAACTGCAAGATGTCCACAGAGCCTTTTTGATTGCCATAGCTGTTTTAGCAAGTGGCAGTCAGCTTAGAGTTAATTTGTGTGTAGTGATTACTGTTGATCACAAATTGGGCAAGATGATTGGTTTAGGCACACATTGAGCATTAGAGCAGCATGTCTCCTGGATTAGAGTAACCATAGAACAAGGTCAGTCTACTTGTAGGAACCAATGTCACGTAGAAAAATAGACTGCAAATACTGAGGCTGAAAATGCTGTGTCTAACTTTTACTATACAACTTTCTAGATTTTCACCTTGGGTAATTTGCTCACCTGCCCTCAACCTTTATCTTATCAACTCTAAAATTAAGAACAAATATTATTCTTCGTTCATAATACATAGAGTCATGACTCCAACTAAAGCACAATACTAATGTATATTATTCACAGCATTTCTTAAGAATAACATAAAAATGATGAGACCAATATTAAAATTAGTACACATCTTTGTATTTAGTGAGCATGAGACATATTTGACATTACAGTAATAGAGTTTTCTAATTTGATGTTATTGTGTATTAGTGGTCAGGTCACATCTGTAAGGATCAAGAATCAAATAGTGTGGGCCTTGTAGATACCATAGCAACTTTTCCACTGGATTAGCACATGCTGACTGTGGATGTTAATAATGGGTTAACTAACGGGCATGGCTGCCTTCTAATAACATGTTTCTGATGTGCAGGGATGTTTGCATTTTACACAACTATTGTGATTCAAAATTAGTCATTTTATTTTTTTTCAGTCATTTCAAAGCATGAAAATCAAATATAACTAACAGAACAATTGATGGTTAGAGCAGACTGATGCCATGAAGTTAGGATAATTATGTAGCTGGCTTTAAAGGAAATATTACTGGAATCTTTCACTCACTTAACAATTACTAACGCGAGACTAAATTAATGTCTAAAGATTTCAATTACTTCTTCTTCTTCATGAACTTTTAAAAATATGCTTCTCTTCCTACATACCTGCAAACCATGCAGTTTGGGTCTCAGGACCCTGGTTTGGGCTGGTGGGGGAATGAAGAAAACGAAGACATGTGGACAAATGCGCAGTGAAGCTGGAGTCAGATCAGAGCTCTCTGACCACTGCAAGCTGGGACATTGGCACTCTTGTTACAGGGAGGAGTTAACAGGTGTCCACAGGAAGTCTCTGTAGCTGAGCTGTCTCAGGCTCTAGGCACCTTGGAGGAAGAACCCACACTGCTAGCTTTTGTACACACTGATCACTTTTCAGGCTCATACTCAGCCTCTTGAGGAAATTTTTGCTACCCTGTTGAGTCTGGCTCATATGGGTAATGGCTTTGCTAACTTACCATGGGCCAGTGGCTCTTGGAGTCTTTGGCAAGCTGTGCCCATGACAAAAAAACATGTTCACTCAGGAAGGAACTTGCTCAAGGCTTTCTACATTTCCCTCCTTACCTCATGGTCACAACCTTGAATCTGGTCATCGTTGAAGATAACTTTGCTCCCCAAAGGAGAAATTATTCATTTTATTCCGTGAATATTCACCTCTCTCTCTCTGTCTCTCTCTCTGCCCTCTCAACACATTCTGTCTTTCTTTCTGGCACTTTCCATCATGGTCAATTACTTTATAGCATACATTGACCCTTTACATTTTAATGATCAGCTAATTCTTGTCTCTATTTTTTTCTACTAATGTTATATGGCTGCTCTATCATCTCAGCTACTTGTTATTTTCCAAATATCATTTATTTAAAATTGAGTGGAAGCAAAATCCTAACATTTCTTTAGTTTTTATTTTATTTCATTATCAACTGAAAATCTAAGGTTCTAGAAAAAATTAAATTGAAGCTATACTGGAAAGTAAAGTAAAAATAATAACAGTATATAATAAAAATTAACATACAATGCCAACATATGCCAGCATAAGGCAATAAAAAGAAAGTAAACTTTTAAATAAAAATAAAGCTAGAAATAGAAGGCTCATATTAAGCATGTTATGTAACTCAAAATAATCTTCATTGTTGCTCAATAGTCATCATCAATTCTATACCATTTATTGGGCATCTGGTATAGGGCAGTTTCTATTCTAAATATTAACTATGTAGATACAAATGCTATTTATGGATTTCTTAATTGTCATACAAGCAGATAACAGTCTTATAGGAAATAAAATGGGGCTAATTTGATTCTGGAATGGATAAAATGGATAATTATGCTACCACTGAATCAGAAAAAGAAAGAAGATGTGAGAGAACAAGTAGAAGAAAAAACATTATATGCCAGGAAAAGAGATAGAATGCTGGAGAAAAATGCAGTGTTAGATTGTGGAGAGCCACTGTTGGGCAAGGAGAGGCTCATCTGTAGACACTGAATTCAGAAGAGAAGTAAATGATCTAAAGATAACAAGATCATCTGCTGGAACACTGTTTAACAATGGAGTCCCGTGAGGAGAATTTTTAGTACTTGTGCAAAAACTCCAAGAAAACAAGACAAAAGTCTTGTGATATTAGTTTCTTCAAAATCATGATGTTTTTTCTTTTGAATGAGGTTCTATGTCTCTCCTGGGTATAGCAGATAGAAGTGAATTTACTTCAGATTATGCATTGCAGCTGGAAATTACGGTTTGTTTATATTCCTATGAAATTTTTTTTTTTTTTTTTTTTTTTTTTGCCACATCTGGGTTGTCTGCCATGTGCGGATTGTCGTTGTGATTGTACTCTTTACTTATATGACTCTTTTTGTATAAGTATAAGTTGTTTGACGCTCTGAATAAAGTTAGGTATTGTGTGAGACTTCAGTCAGCCTCATTTATAGGCTCTGTTCTCTCAGGTCCCGATACCTCTAGAATGATAAACAATGGGCAAGCGGTTAAGAGCTCCTGTTGCCTTTTCAGAGGACCTGGGTTTATTTTCCACATCCACATGATGTTTCAGAATCATCCATAACTCCAGTTCCAGTGGATCCAACACCCTCTTCTGACCTCCGGAGGCAGGAGCCCCTAAACATTACACAACATACATGCATGCAAAACATTTATATACAGAAAAATAAAAACAGTAACAATGAAAAAACCCACATTTGGGGTAGCATTAGAGAATTTATGAGGGCATACTGTTCCTTCAGAGGACCTGACTTAATTGCCAACAGCCACATAGGGCAGCACACAGCTGCCAGTAATTTTAGTACATCCTCTTTCAGCCTCTGTTTGTATCCACAAAAAAATGTTATATAGGTGAACATACATTTATGATATATAAAATAAAAGTAAATCTTGAGATTGAATCTTTCCAAATAAGAAATTATTTGGGTATGGCAAAAACAAACAAACAAACAAACAACAACAACAACAACAACAACAAAAAAAAACAGGGAGAAATATTTAGAAAGTAGTCAAAATATCCTTGGGAGTTAGAGAGAGTATGGTTGAGATTCTCCCCATCTGCAACTCAATATTTGTGAGCACAGTCCTATGGCTGTCTAATTCACAATTGGAACATTGATCAGAGTTTGACCGGTGGCTGTACTCACACCTCTGGACTTTAACTTAATGTTAACTGAAGCTTGATCTAAACTCCTTCGCACAACATTGAAAGCCCCTAGTTTTGTCTCCTGAAGTGTTTCTTGATTTCACCTTTCCCATTGCCCGATCTCTTTTCTTTTCTTTTTTTAATATTAAGTATTTTTAATATCCCTAAACTCCTTAAAAATTAAAGGGAAATATATATCTGAACAGCCATTTAAAAATAAATTTTATTGAATGAAATAAAAATGGAGTAACAATGTTTTTAAACATTTTCTAGTGTGTTCCAAAATAATTGCCATATATAAGAAACTCACTATTCTTTTATAGTAACAGAATAAAACTTAGACTCATATAAAGCTTTTATCCAGATCTTTTTGGTATAGCTTTATAGTGAACATTTAGAAGAATCTTGTCAATGTATAGGCCATTTCAGCTATAAAAAGAGTACTCTACACACACAGTTTCTATTTTCCTCATGTCAGTGGCAAAAGTATCGATTATTCTCATGGATCCTGCGCACGCTGTGCTTGATTCCACTACTGATTAATAGAAGATAAAAAGAATTTATTCTTCTGTCCGATGTTGACAGCTGTAATGCAAGTGGATTCTCGCTGAGGTTTTGGATATAGTTGACTGTTGAAAGATTACAGATTATCAAGGCTCCTCATATTTCTTCCTATAAAGATATCAAGGACCATTTATTTAAAAAAAATTACCCCATTTTGGTTCAATTTATTGGCTCTTCATGCTACCATTTCAATCTGAGATCAGTTCTGAGCATGCATACCCTGCTTTATACTGCTGTTAGAATCCTTCCTTTGAGTGAAAATGAATGTCAAGGATTTAGCCTCAGGCCATCTTGAATCATTTTCAAAGGATACTTATTCTTTCTGAAACACTGTTCCTACATTAAAAAAAAAAGCCTACAGAAGAGAGAAATAACACAGGAATAACAACTCATGTATCTATGAATCATGTAAGATTTTATTCTGCAGAATGCTTGAGAATGATTACATGAAAGGGCTTCTATTATTTTCAACATGTTCAGTGAAAGTCTTGAAACTTTTTTTTTGAAAAATCACCATACTGATCATTGAATAAATACAGTTAATATTTGAGTAAGTGGTAATTTATATGTGCAGTGATCCAAGAACCTTTGAATATTTGAATTCTTGTTGTAATTAAGAATTAGTGGGGGAAATAAAGCTGCATGTGAAAGCTTAAGTAGAATAGACTGAAGCTAGGTACAATTCAATTTAGTTTAACTTAATTTCAGAACCCAATAGATATTGGCTAAAAGTGAAAGCAGACAAAATCACTCCAGCTTTTACTTTAGCATCAATCTGTGTAATGATGTTCCTCAGCACCAATACCACTGGAAGTATAATAACCACCACAGGTATACGAATACTCAGATGTACATGGATTGTGGCCCTGGTTCCTAAAAGTAAGAGCATACGGTCCACAACTGGAGCTTTACATGTGAACCTAAGGTTGGCAAGATACTAAGCCTCCTGTTCATGACATTTAGAGTAGAAATAGTACCTCTTCACAGGTTAAAATAATTTAAAATATGTGTGTTAAAGTTTGAAGATTTCATATATGCACATATATTTTACTCACTTTGCCTAACTTTCTCACAACTTCCTGCCTTCTTAATTTTTTTTTAATAGCCAACCTAGCCATTTTGTGATATCCATAGAGTCATGGGTATAGGCCCAAATACTTAAGTAAGGTTAACTTACCAGAGACTATATTTTTAAAGAAAACTGGCAGTTCCCCCATAAGAAGTTGTCACCTCTTAGTGCTCAAACTCAGGTACGGGCAGGCCTTCTGCATCTCTTTATATTCCAAGCTGGAGTGTTTGCTGGCTTGTCCTTGTGTTGTTCTGATGCATGCAGCCATGGCTGCTAGGAGTTCATGAGTATAGTGTTTCTGTCACATTCAGAAAACCTTATTTTGTTCTGATTTAGCCTGTACAGGCATATCCTAGAGGCCCCAGAATTTAGGCTGTTACCATTTGCTCTTACTTGTCCCTAAGAACTTGATAGTAAGACCCTATTTCTGAAACAACATGTACTCTGGTAACAGAAAAAACAAAGTTGTACAACCTTACAAGCTTCCTGCCTGGTCACTATTCTTAATAACAATAGGAGGTACTAATGTAGGCTGCCAGAGGAGAAGAGTCATCAACAGTCTTACCCAGCTGTGAACACAGTAAGTTAGTCAGTGAACAATGTTGTGAGATATGATCACGGTGTGAAAGTGGCCTGAATTTTATAAGTAACATATTCCTGGTACTGCATATCTGATTAAGAACCTCTGGCTGATGATGTCAGAAGCCCCAGAAATGCAGCTAATAATGTTCTTTTGTCAAATGAACTTAGTAAAAACTTCAAGTCTCTGAAGAAAGAAACTGAAGAAGATAACAGATGGAAATATCTCCCATGCTCATGGCTAGGTAGAATAAGCATAGTAAAAAAATGGCCATCCTACCGAAGGCAATCTATTCAGTGCACTTCCCATCAAAATATCAACATAATTATTTATAGACTTGGAAAGAACAATTCTCAATTTCACATGGAAAAAAAAAAAAAAAAAACAGAAGAGCTAAAATAACCTAGTACAATAAAAGATCATCTGGAGATATCTCTATCCTGATCTCAAGCTGTACTACAGAGCAACAATAATAAAAACAGCAGGATACTGGCCTACAAACAGACTGATGGATCAATGAAATTTAATCGAAGGCCCAGAAATAAACCCATACACCTATGAACAACCTATTTTTGACAAAGTAATCAAAATCATACAATGAAAAACAACAACATCTTCATCAAATGTTGCTGGTGTAACTGGATGTTGAAGTATAGTAAAACACAAATAAATCCACACTTATCACTTTGCACAAAAATAAAGTCCAAGTGGATCAAAGCCCTCAACACAAAACCAGACACACTAAATCTGTTAGAAGAAAAAGTGGGGAAGAGCCTTGGCCTCACTGGCACAGGAGACCAATTCTTGAACAGAACCCTAGTAGCATAGGCTCTAAGATCAACAATTAACAAATGGGACATAATTAAATGGAAAAGCTTCTGTAACGCAAAAGACAATGTCAACAGAACAAATTAACAACCTACAGACTAGGAAAAGCTCTTCACCAACCCTACATTTAACAGAGGGCTAATATCCAGAATACATAAAGAACTCAAGAAATTAAACACCAATAAACCAAATGATCAAACTGAAAAATGGGGTTCAGAGCTAAACTGATAATTGTCAATGGAGGAATGTGAAATTGCAGAGAAACAAATAAATGCTCAACATCCTCAGTCATCAGGGAAATGTAAATCAAGAGTCCATCTCACACCCATCAGACCAAAATCTCAAGCGACAGCACATGCTGAAGAGGATGTAAATAAAAAGAAACCTTCTCCATTGCTGGTGGGAGGGCAAACTTGTAAAACTACTTTGAAAATCAATCTGACGCTTTCTCAGAAAACTGGGAATAGTGCTACCTCAATCCAGCTATAGCACTCCCGGTCATATATCCAAATGATGCTCAACCATACAACAAAGACATTTGCTCAACTAAGTTCATAGCAGCTTTATTCATAACAGCCTGAATCTGGAAACAACCCAGATGTCCCTCAACTGAGGAATGGATACAGAAATTGTGATACATTTACACAATGAAATACTACTCAGCAATTTAAAAAAAAGGAAATCATGAAATTCGCATACAAATGGGTGGAATTAGAAAGGATCATCCTGAGTGCGGTATCCCAGAAGCAGAAAGACATGTGTGGTATACACTCACTTATGACTGGATATTAGACATAAAATATAGTATAAACATACTAAAATCTAAAGACCTAAAGAGCAAGGAGGACCTTAGGGAAGATGATTAATTCTCATTCAGAAGGGAAAACAAGATAAGCACCGGACGCCTTAAAGAGAGATAACAGGATAGGTGCCTACCACAGATGTCCTTTAAAAGATACCAGGCGGCAGTGGACCAAAGTAGATGCAGAGACTCACAGCCAAACTTCGGTCAAAGTGTAGGGTTCATATGGGAGAACAGGAATATTGAAGGACCCAGAGGGGACAGGAACAGCACAAGGAGACCAACAAAACCAAAAAAGGATGGGCCCAGGAAGGACTGCAGAGGCTGATGTATCAACCAAAGACAGTGAATAGAGAGAAACTAGATCTCCGGTCCAGGTGTAGCCTGTAGACAAGCTCAGTCCCCATGTGGTTCCCTAGTAAGGGGAAAAGGGACAGTCTCTGGCATGAACTTGGTTGCCTGCTCTCCTTGATCACTTCTCCTTGGATGGCAGACCTGGCAAGCCCACAGAGGAAGAGAATCCACACCGTCCTAAGGCAACCTGCTATGTAGGGTGAGGCAGTAGGGAGCAGGACTTCCTCTCTCAGTGGTCTAGATGAGACGGATAGGGGAAGACCAGTCAGGGAGAATGGGACTGGGAGGAGACTAGGGAGGGCGCTACAAGTGGGATACAAAGTGATTGCATTGCAGGTTTGCATTATAGGGCATTTTTTAAATTAGTGATTGATGGAGAAGCGCCCGGCCTATTGTGCGCGATGCCATCACTGGGCTGGTGGTCCCTGATTCCATAAGAATGCATGCCCAGCAAGCCATGGGAACAAGTCAGTAAGCAAAACCCCTCCAGCCTCAAGGTTCCTGTCCTGTGTGAGTTCCTGCCTTTACTTTCCCCAATGGTGAACAGTGGTCTGCCAGCGTAATCCAAGTAAACACTTTACTGCCTAATTTGTTTTGTGGCGATGGTGTTTTGTTGCAGTCATAGAAACCTTAACTAAGACCGGTATCATCAGAACACTCTCTTTTACAGTGGATGGCAGTCAATGGAAAGACTTATTCCTTGTCAAAGTAAAGAACGTGTCTATGAAGTGTTCAGCAAAATGGGGCGTCAATATCACATCTCCCCACTGCATGCTTTCAGAGACCATTGTAGAAAAAAGAGGCAGAAAGGTCACTACTCAGCTCTTTCTGAGAAAATAAAAATACTGGTATGCCCTACAATATACGTGGAATATAGTCGGTGCCCTGTGAATGTTACCATTATTGTCGACATCATTATTTTGCCTTTATATTTACTACCTTAAGAGACCTGTATAACTTGAGGAATAATACCCAGAAAGCATCAGGAGTGGTTTGCAATTTTATATATCTGAAGGCTGGCCTGTTGCAGATCGTGGGTCTTAGCAAAGGGATGAGATTCCTGTATCTGAGACAAGCTGTATTTCTCACAACAGAGTTTGATTTTTATTTACGTTGGTAACTCATAACCTCAGAGTCCCACTGGTTGGGAAGATGAAGGCCCCTAGGTCTAGTGGGTTGTATTATAATAGCAGGACCAGGAAGTTGGCTCTTTTCTGAATTATGCTAATTAGAACAACCCCTGGTCTTTATGTAAGCTAAAATGTTCCTTCAAATCCTACAGTCTCATCTCATGGTAGTGAACACTACCATGACAAAGGGTCAGGGCTGAGAGCAGTCATGATTGTAAGATCTTTGGGTCATTTGGATGTTATATGGAATGTTCAAGTCCATGGTGGTGTCCTCTTGCTGAGGGACACGAGCTCTTGCTTTGTAAACTTAGCTTTTATATGACAGAGTCAACTTTTCCCAAATCGATGTGGCTATTTGTTATGCCATTTTGACAAAAGCCCTTACATTTCTTAATACTTTGAGAGTTATTTTAACTATTTTTACAATTTGGGTTGTTGCATGAGTTTCACAAGGCAGCAGACCTAGGCACAGTTATTTCTTTGAGATCATCCCCCAATCTTTATACTAGACTTCCTTGTTTTTAAGGTGATGCAGGAAATCTACCTTCATCCAAGAGGCTGTCTTAACAGAGAAGTTGGGGTGCAATTTTCTTTGTGTCTTTCACCAGAACATATGAAACCCATATTCTGGCTCTTCATTGTTGTTCTTTCATATACTTCATTAGAATCCCCCAAAATAGGTTTCCTTTCAACCAGACTGTAAATACTTTGACGTCTTTCTTCACCTAATAAAAAACATCATGTTAAGAAGTTACTGGTTGGTGGAATTATAAATAACAAATATCATCATGTTCTTTCATGTCAATGATATATGATAGAAAACGAACTTAAAAGTTAATATCCTATAAAATTCTAGAATAAAAATTAGCACTCTCATTTGCACAGCTTCATTAATTGGTATCAAATTTGTCTTATGACGGAAATAAGAATGATACAGGATCTATGATGTATATACACGGTCGATAAATACGACCCTTTTTTTGCTTGATTTATTTTTATTTTTCATTTTTTTATTAGTTACATTTTATTAACTCTGTATCCCAGCTGCATCCCACTCCCTCATTCCTTCCCAAACCATCCCCCCTTTAAGATATGATTATTTATAGATTTTAGTCACAAAATTCATGTGACTGAAATAATTTAAGCCTTAAAGTCTACATTATGCATATTTATAATTAAATTCACTTGAAAAGGTAATGTTTGAGTGCATTTTAGCTTTGATGCAAAATTATGCTTAATTGATTACAAAGGACAAAGCCTATATGTGATATGTGGATGTGATATATGTGATAATAATTTAATCATCAGCTGTTTTCTTGATATTTGCCTTTTTATGTTTTCATAATTGTTCTGGAAGTGTTCTGTACATACCAAATATGTTAGAATGCTTTAACTTTAAATGAAGCTGTAATGAAGCTACATAAATATATTTCTATTTCATGTCTTTCTATGAAATTATAAAAAGCCTTCATGCTAACAAATCCATACCCATTGTGAAGCTTGTGATAGAGTACTTACAGTGTACAACTCTTGCCATGTTTTCAGTCAAAAAAAATCAATCAATATACTCTTGCTTGACTGAAGACTAAACAATTATACTCCATTTAATGCTTAAAGTTTGTTTTAATTAGATAATTGCAATGTTAATCATTATATATCTGTTCTTGAAAATGGATTGCTCCCTGGGTAAGATGATCAATCCTCACTTAGAAAGACAAATGGGATGGACATTGGATGTAGAAGAAAACAAGTAACAGGACAGGAGCCTACCACAGAGGGCCTCTGAAAGACTCTACCTAGCAGTGTTTCAAAGCAGATACTGAGACCCATAAGCAAACCTTCGGCAGAATGCAGGCAATCATATGAAAGAAAGGAGAGTTAGTAAGATTTAGAGAGGACAGGAGCTCCACAAGGACCAAATATATCAGGGCACAGGGGTCTTTCATGAGACTGTTTCTCCAAGGACCATGTATGGATGTAACCTAGAACCCCTGCTCGGCTGTACCCCTTGGTATCTCAGTATCCAAGTGGGTTCTCTAGTAAGAGGAACAGGGGATATTCCTGACATAAACTCAAAGGCGAGCTCTTCCATGTCCCACACCCCTCACGAGGGAGGAACAGCCTTGCTAGGCCACAGAAAAGGACATTGCAGCCAGTCCTGAAGAGACCTGATAAGGTAGGGTCAGATGGAAGGAAAGTAGGTCCTCCCCAGTCAGTGGACTTGGAAAGGGGCAGGTAGAAGATGAGGGAGAAAGGGTGGGATTGGGAGGGAATGAGGGAGGGGCCTACGGCTAGGATACAAAGTAAATAACCTGTGATTAATATAAAAAATTAAAAAGAAAATGTTTATGCTTACATAAAAATATAACAAATGCAGGGCTATAGAAATGGCTCAGTGGTTAAAATGATTGTTGTGCAAATTTAAGGTTCTGAGTCTGGATCCCAAAACTCATTTAAAGCCTTAGCATGGTATCATATATATGTAGTTCCTAGCACTGGAGGACAGAGGCAAGTGCGTCCCTGGAGGCCTTAACAGCTGGCCAATCAATCCTAAATAGATGAGCTCTTGGTTCAGTGAGACACTCTGCCTAAATAACTGTAAGATGGAGAACAGATAGGAAAAATATGCTAATATCAAACTCTGACAGTTATATATGTCCACATAAGGCAAGCAAACCTTTCACACACACATACACTAAAGCTCAAACGTATGCTTCTCTTTACAGCATAACAATATCATTTCCAAAACAACCTTTGTATTTTCATGACATAGGTCAAAATAAGAATATCTAAAATTTGTTTTAACATTAGTGGCATTCTTGATATTCAGAATAGGACTGTATTTTTTTTTTAATTTTAGAAATAAACCTAGCTACTTGGTAGTATAGGTCTGCAAACTAGCACAGCAGTAGTAATGCTGAGGATATTAACATGTCTAGAAACAATTTTATCTGTATACAAAAGCTGAATCCTTACTCAGTAGCATAAATAATAGGAAATTCCAATAGTTGGAATTTAAGCAACAAAAACACTAGCCAAATTATTACTAGTGGTCATATTTTAAATGTTTTAATGCCTTTTTAGGGTAACTGGACCAACGTTTTGTAAATAGTAGCAATATATAGGCTGCTAAAATTAAAGAGTCTTTTTATCTAGAAATAAATTAGTTTTACCAAAAGGGTCATAATAGTTTTAACTTGAAAAATAGTGTATTGATCCATGACTAAATAGAACTCAGTACTGTTTTTATTTTCATATGAAACTTTATAACAGAATCAGAAAACATGTTCTCTAAAATTAAAAAAAAATATTATTTTACCATCTAAATATTAATAGGTAATCTGATCATGGACCAGAATGAAATATCTTGGCTTGGAAATACTTATACCCCAGAACAAAGTGAAAATTGTACTAATTGCTTTTTAAAGAAATTTATATTAAATGGCCACCTAAAAAGGAGTTTGACCTGATAAGTTCTGCAACATTTCATTAATTTTTCATCAAAGTTATAAATGTAGATTAGCTACTGTGGTGTGCTCTGACATGATTTTGTTTTAATAACATATTCAAATTTAATTGTCCCAAATTTGAGTATATATATACCCAATGGAAAAAAGATCCATGATGTTTTAATTTCTGGTAAACAGATACTCTCATTATTTGTAAACTTTACTTGCTGTTTCTTCAATAGAAGCTTCTTTTTTGGTTTACTTTATATCCTGATGATAGCCCCATCCCCCCTCCCCTCTCAGTTCCACCTTCCTTTCCTACCCCTTTTCTCACTAGCCCCTTTCTCAGAAATGGAGAGCTTCCTTTCTCATCAGGTTGCATCAGGACTGAGCATGTCTTCTTCCCCTGTGGCCTTGTAAGGGAGTCCTTCCAGGAGGAAGTGATCAAAAAGCTGGAAAGTGAGTCTCTGTCTATGTATCCCCTTACCAGAGGGCATACACAAAGCCTGGGCTATCCATGTGCTACATCTAGGTGAGGAGACAGAAGGGCTGTAGAAAAAAGAGAAATGGAGAGTGGAGGTATCTCTGTGACAAGCTAGAGACCTAAGTTTTCTAGAATTTCATTAGGTGACTTTGTACTGGGTTTTGTAACACACAGATTATTATATGCTGAGGGCTCGTTGCGAGCAAATTAATCTAGTTGTGTAGACAGTGTTTCTTATTTTTTCATTCTTTTTGTCAATATAAAATCATACATTTTCAGGATAAATTATATTTAATTTTGTGAAGATTTTAATAAGAAATTGGCCAATCTTATAGAGCATAGTTGAAGAAAAGAAAGAGGTAGACTCTGTGTTTATCTCTATAGACACTGTAAAGTAAATAAACAAACAAACAAAAAGAAAACTTACCGTATCACTTGAAATTAAACAGAGAATGTTTAGCTTTTATATGAAGTCCTAAACGGTATTGTTGCTAGAGTTTTAGGGCAAAAGTTTTAGCTCCAGGAATTTCAACTGACCGTTCTTGGGTTCCTATACCAATTGCCAGTAAGAGGGGGAGTAATGAGGAAGAACATGCAGGAAGATTTAATTAACATGTGGAGAGAACCAGAAGCA
This sequence comes from Psammomys obesus, assembly GCF_907164565.1. NCBI lineage: Eukaryota > Metazoa > Chordata > Mammalia > Rodentia > Muridae > Psammomys > Psammomys obesus. Next base: position 12,728,905 of record NW_026596166.1, on the reverse strand, counting down.
GGTAAGCTTTGCGGCGATCTCACATCTATCTTCTTGATATTTAAGTTTAAACAAAGGAAGAACTAGGTTGTGGGTGAAAAGCATGTGGAATTAAGCAAGGTTAATTTGTGGCTTGCTTAAGTTTTACCACAGCTCTGACAAGGGAGGGGAATAGGAGGAGATAAGGGAGGGGGCTACAGCTGGGATACAAAGTGAGTAAATTGTAATAAAAAAATAAATCAATAGATAGATAGATAGATAGATAGATAGATAGATAGATAGATAAATTTTAAAATGATAATGGACACTACCATTTGAAAAAAATTACCTATACCCATCCTTTAATATTTCATTTTCATTATTGTTCTCCTCATTTTTAAATTTTTTAATATTTTTGTGCATGTATGCGCTTGCTTTTCTGTATGTGCCCTGTGTACACATAGGTGCTTGGAAGACCAGAAGAGGGTACTGGATTTCCTTGAACTGGAGTTGACAGGTAGGAGACATCACATTTGAGTGTGGGTATTTAGACCCACTCCTCTGACGGTGCAGAAAGTCTTCTTAACCATTGAGCCATTGCTCAAAACCCTTTATCAAACTCTTAGTAAACCTCCATTAAGATGCAATAATATCACTACTAACTTATATAAAAGTCCTGTAAATGGAGATGCAGTGAATCATTATTCCAGCCTGCTACCAGAATTCTTGACACTCAGTCATGAATATCTTATACTGGGGTGGCCTGCTGAAGTATGGAACTCTTGCGTTCCTGAGAACCATATTAAGAAAAATATTCTGCTTCTGTCTGCAAACCCATGTTAAATTGGTCAGAAATGAATAATGGACTTCTGTGCTAAGCTACTGAACATGTAAGGATCTTCTGTAATGTGACTAGCAATTACTTATCCAATGAGCAAGCTAGTAGTAGAAATATGAATTCATTTCAGAATTAAGCTTTAGGATTGGAGGAATAAAAATTACATGGTGATTCCAATCAAGTCAGAGAACCTAGAACTTATGACAGTAATATGAGAGAACATTGACATTCTTGTAAATAGTTTGTACTAGATAATACAAGCTTAATCGCTATGTGACAGTAGACAATGTAAGAAATAATCCACTAATCAGTTAATCCCGAATTAAACTGTAAACGAGACAGGGCAATTTTCAATTTTACCTTCAGGTTAGTATTTACAAACTATGTTTTCTTGAACACAGAAAACAGAAATTAGTTACTGATTTTTGATGTTTTCTTTTTTTTCCCTCTCGTTCCTTCTCTTTCTTTGATAAAGTCTGGCAATCTCACCTAAGTCATCAGAATTCCTGAGACCTCTTCTTCAGATGGCAACACTGACATGTTTCCTTTTCTTTCACACAGTCATCTGAAAAGTTTCCCCTGAACAACGACACCCCCTTTTTTTCAGAAATATACTACATGTTCTCTAAGATCTAGCTTACATGTCAGCTCCTATATCTTTCTTTAAAAATTGGCAACTACTATCGAGCACCAGCTACGTATTTTGTAGAGAGCAGGGAACAAAAATTCATGGTGTCCTTTTCTCACTTTTAGTGATATGGAGAAATATAGTATTCATATAAAGTAGAAAATAAAAATACAGACAGTGATAAGAATGTGAAACTGGTGTAAAGACAGAGGGGGGGTTTCGAGAGATAACACCAACCAAAAGCTAACTCAGGTAATTTGAAGCATGAATATAACTTCAGAACCCTACCCATCTATACATCTAAGGAGAAAAATTCCAGATAGAGACAACTTGGAAATCAAAGATAGGAGTGTACATGTTGTGCTCAACACACCAAGGAGAAATACTTTTTATTATTTACATTTATTATACTCTCCTGGATAATTATTAATCATAAAATATTGATATTTACTCAGATATAATATTAATGATAATGATACTAATGATCCAATACTAATTTTCTGTTTTTTTTATATTTTTACTAGAATGAGACAACAAAAGCCAATTAACATACACATGTTTAGCCTATATGTGAGGATCAACTTCTCATCACCAGTAAAAGGGCCTGGGTGATATTAAGAAAATAAAAAAGAATCAGCATCCTTTCCCTCGGCTTTACATGCTGTTATCTCTTCACCAAATTGATACTATAAAGTGATTAAATAATGAGTATCCTACATTTCTTCACGAAGTTAATATCCTTATGAAAGAGACATCAGAAAGCAGCCTCTCTGTCTTCTACTCTTCTCTAAGGTAGGGGCATGGGCATGAAGAACTTCACCAGCCTTCAGATCTGCTAGAGAGAGCCTTGGCTTTGGATTCACAGCCTACAGGAAATGGTGTTTAATTCATATCTTAAATATAACTGCAAATCTGTAGCAATTTAAATGAGTCTTATTAGTAATTATATGGATCTGAATGTTAATGTTCTTATAACTGTAATAATTTCTTGCCTGTTTTATTTGACTGGAACCATTTGTGTTATGTAATTATATAATTAATATATAATATATTCTTATGTAATACATCATATGATCTATATCATCTATCCTTCAATTGCCTGAGATCATTCATAAGCCAGTAGCAAGTTTTCATGGATGTACTGCTGCATGAAGCCAGGAGCTATCTATATTCTAACATCCAGGAGAGATGGTCTTTTTACTGAGAGCCTGCCTGAACACAGTCTCCAAAGTCCCACTTGAGAATGCTCTAAGATCCACCCCTGGTATCACCTCTCTTCAATTTGGTTCAGTGATTACATATAGAAGTGGATACAATTGCTGATATTCAGTATAGGTACACTAGGGAAGAGAAAGGAAGGTGGGATTAGTCATCCTGCAGTGACTAATAAAAGGACTTCAAAGAAACCACAAATGAACAGTCAGGATTGAGTTCGGCTTCCTAAAGAGTTGCAGTTCCTTGTTTAGTGTCTGGGAGTGGACTGGCTTTCACATGATTACAATGTAGTGGTTCACTGTTTCTCGGCTCATTCAGAATTGACTCAGGCAAGTTTCTAGGCCCTCTTTGAAACTTAAAGATTGACTGCTGAAAGACCATGAGGCTGCTTTGCATCAGTTCTGAGCACTCCAAAGCTTCACACAAGAGTGGACAAGTCTCAGTTGTGTCTATTACAGGTAGGCCTGTAATAACCATGCCGGCTGTGCTTACTAAGCTCTGCTCTTAGCAAAAGCTCCTGTAAGCTCCACGTAGGTGCAATGATCCTGGAGGTCAGCACTGCTTGTTCTTGCTCATGCCTCTTTGCTTCATTATTCAGCCATTAATTTTTTAAAGCCCTTTTTGTGGTAAAACAGAGGTTAATTAAGAAGGGATTAGAAAATATATTGTAGTGTTACTAGGGGAGTAATATCTACAAACTTGTGGGAATATTCAAATCTCTGAGCTTGGCAAGAGGTTCTGTGGTGTGCTTACTCACTGCTGGCAGGCATCTTGAGGTCAATAAAGTCTTTTAATTTTGCATGCCAAATTGATTTCAGTCTAGCACATATCTCAGGACCTATAGGGTTTTGCAGGTAGACCGCAATTACTAAGCTGTATGAAGCAGAAATACAGGGTCAAACAGAGGTCTTATGGTCTTAACACAAACATATTTAGTCCCTTTAACAACTATGAAATCCTCACAACACAAAATGTCTAAGTTGAATTGAAAAAAAAAAAAACAGAATAAACTATGAATTCAGTAAGTTATTAATTTGCAGTTCTTAATAAATGTGTAAAAATTTCTTGGCTACTTGTATGATTTGTTTCATAATGAGGATGTTGTAGTGTGTATGTTTTATAAAGAAAATAAAACAGATGCTAATTGAAATGTCAAAAATAAGTTATATCAATATAATTTTTTGCTTGTTTCGCAAAGCGGTCTCTCTAGCCTGAAAAAGTTAACTGCTTAGAAGGTTAAGGTTTTGTGCCATTTTAGAAGTCAACAGAGTATAGTGGAAAAGGTTGATTGAGTTCTGGAGTTTTTCCTGCCACTTTGTCTCTAACTAGTTAGGTGACCTTGAGCAAATCACTTAACCTTCAAGATCTGTTTTCTCAGGTGTGAGATGAGAAGGCTGGCCTACAGGATTTCTGACAGAGTTCAACTGAATCTGCAACTAAATCAAAATGTAGAAACTGTGACTGAAATAGCAGTCCACAAACACTAGTAGTGAAAGACAGATTGAGGAGGTAGGGCAGACCCTTCATGTTTATAGATTTCCTCTGGTCCTCGTATCTCACTGCAGACATTTTTTAAAGAATTTTATGATGGGGAAGGGACTATAAAAATAAATGAATCGCTGCTCTACTTGTATATTTTTAAGTAATTAAGTATCAAGATAATAGTCTCCAAATATTATTTTGGTATGTTTGTCTAACAAATATATGGTATTCCCATGTTGATGTTTTATTTTATTTACTTTATTTCCAGCATCTCCTGAAAAGGATTAACTATTGTAAGAGTAAATTTAAGATACCAGTTGTCAACACTTGGCAACAGGTAACCAAATAGTATTCAGTTTCATTAGAACCACACTGTAAGATGTGTATATTGAGTCTAACCCTAATGCCAGATATTAAAAATTCCTCTTAAAGCAAAAGCTAATTGAGAAGCAGAGAACCTGGGAGAAAGCAAGAGGATGCATTTCAATTCATCTTTCCTTCTATAGTAGATAACATTAAAAGCAGCCAAAAAGTCTTGAAAGGATGATTAAAAATTAGACAAAATTTCTGTCTGGATGACATTTGAGTACCCTACATATCAATAAAGAAATATTCGTTGTATCTTATAGTGGTTAACTGAGGTCATTCTGATAGTATATTTGCCAATCTATTGTTGACCTATAGAAACCTTGAACTGATAGGCAGAGTCTCAGGTGTTTTCCTGATCCTTACCACTATAACTTACATTTTCAAGTCTGTTCTTGGTTTCACCACTACATGGAACATGGGGCTTTTGTAGAAGTGGAAGTCCTCCTAACAGAAAGATTAATGTGTTATATTAATCTTTCCTCATTATAATGTAAGCTATGTTAGAGTCAATCTCTCTCTACATATATATATATATATATATATATATATATATATATATCTTCATATTCCACAAAACTCATAGTGAGGTGCTTATAAGCCTGATGCATACAATGTTTTGACTTAATTAAGCTTGAAGGATGGTAGTCTTTTTTAGTTTTTATAATTTATTCAGTAGAATAAACACCTGAAGTCCACCCCTTCAGCTAAGGAGGATATTTTCTTATGTGCCACACAGACAGATAACTTCACGTCACTGGCCAGATAAATGAACTGGAGATGAGATACTTCCCCTAATTATTGGTTTTCAATTTAAAAACTGATGATGCCAGAAGATAAAAGATGTGTGAATGACAACAATCATTACAACCTGTGTATGAGGTCAGGGTAAAGTATTTCTTGTTGCAACTCTGAGCTCTCTATATAAATATTGACAGGATGGACAGACCAATGTTTCCAAAAAGCCCAGGTTATTACAGAAGCACTGTTGCATTAAGCATAGGAGAAAGGAAAATTTTAGGCAAATCTTGGTCCATCAATTAAATTGAATTAAGTTGTGGCCCAGTTTATTTAGATGAAAACTGTAGAAAGATACATATGTTCTAAAAACCCTGACAAAATTATTTAATAACTTGTTATAAAATGTTACTAAAATGATAGAAGACATAAATACCATGATGATCTAAGAAATATTTGGAAAAATAGCAACTGATATCAACATGTTTCAAAAGAAGCAATCTTAAATATAATTACGACCAAGTAATCATGCAATTAACATGGACATCAAAAACTATTTATATAACTCCCAAACTGACATGATCAAAATTGTGATTAATTATTGTTTAGCAGCTTTTTCAACAAGGATGTATATTCCTGTGGCACATTATTTAATATTATAAATAATAAATATGAAATGTTTTGTTTTCCACTTCTCAAAGTGGAAAAATCACTGAAAATCTGTATTGGGGTGCTAGGTTATGTATAGGAAAGCAATGAAAGCATTTAGGTTTATGCAAGTAGGAAAAGAAGTGTGTAAAATGGGAAGAAAGAACAATTAGTGCATATGCTTTTGTGTCTAGTTCAGCTGAACTCATCATGGGTCCTCCAGAGAAGGGCATATCCTCAAAAAGAACAGGGAGGAAGGATTCTCTCCCATTTCTAAGGAGGTTAAAAATGTCTAATAACCACTTATAAGGGAGTATATACCATGTATGTTTTTCTATTTCTGGGTTACCTCACTCAGTAGGATATTTTTTACTTTCATCCATTTGCATGCAGATTTCATGATTTCCTTATTTTTAATTGCTGAGCAGTCTTCCATTGTGTAAATGTACCACAATTTCTGTATCCTTTCCTCAGTTGAGGGACATGTGGGTTGTTTCCAGATTCTGGCTATTAGGAATAGAGCTGCTACAAACATGGTTGAGCAAATGTCCTTGTTGTGTACTTGAGCATATTTTGGATATATGCCTAGGAGTGGTATAGCTAGATCTTTAAGACGCACTATTCCTAATTTTTCTTAGAAAGCACCAGGTTGATTTCCAAAGTGGTTGTAGAAGGTTACATTCTGAACCAACAATGGAGGAAGGTTCCCCTTTCTCCACAACCTCTCTAGCATGTGTTGTCACTTGAGCTTTTAATCTTAGCCATTTTGATAGGTGTAAGGTAAAATCTCAGGGTCTTTTTGATTTGCTTGACTAAGGAAGGATGTTGAACATTTCTTTAAGTGTTTCTCTGCCATTTGATATCCCTCTATTGAGAATTTAGCTCTATACCTCATTTTTAATAAGATTATTTGATTTGTTAGTATTTAACTTCATGATTTCTTTATATATTCTGGATATTTTAGCCCTCTGTCAAATACATGGTTGGTGAAGATTCCTTCCCAGTCTGTAGGCTGTCTTAAAATCTGCATACCTAAAGAAGCTAAGCAAGAAGGAAGATCCTAGGGAAGTTGCTCAATCCTCATTCATAAAGGCAAATGAGATAAATATTGGAAGCCAGAGAAAATGGGGAACAACACAGGAGTCTACCACATAGGGCCTCTGAAACACTAACCAGCAGGGTATTAAAACAGATGCTGAGACTCACAGCCAAATTTTGGGCAGAGAGAAGGGAATCTTATGAAAGAAGGGGGAGTTAGTAAGACCTGGAGGGGACAGAAGCTCCACAAGGAGACCAACAGAACCCCAAAATCTGGGCCCAGGGATCTTTGCAGAAACTATTACTGCAACCAAGGACCATGTATGAAGATAACCTAGAACCCCAGCTCAGATGTAGTAAATGACAGCTCAGTCTCCAAGTGGGTTTCCTAGTAAGGAGATCAGGGGCTATCCCTGACATGAACTAAGTGGCTGGCTCTTTTCTCACCTAATTCTGGGAGGAGGCAGCCTTACCAGGCTACAAAGACATTGTAGCCAGCCCTGATGAGTCCTGATAGGCTATGGTCAGATAGAAGGTGAAAAGGACCTCCCCTATCAGTGTCCTAGGGATGGACATAGGAGGAGAAGATGAAGGGAGGGTAGGACTGGGAGGAGATAAAGGCGGGGCTACTGCTGGGATACAAAGTGAATAAATTGTAATAAATAAATAATATATACATATTTTGTATATGCATAAATGTAATATAATATGTATAATATTAAAAGGATAAAAATACAGCTACTTACCAATGAAAAAAATGCATCTTTGTACACATTATTTTAAGTTGGTTTATTGACAAATCAATTATTATTTTTTGTGTGCATGCTACATATAATGTCAAGATTACTTTGTTGTTCTTCATAATTATTTATTTCCATTCCCTGTAAACTATTAACTGATTCTAGTATAGGTTTATTTCACAAAAAAAAAATACCCGGAAATGAATTTTGTCTCCTAAAAGATGAGTATTATGAACGTACCCCATTTCCTCTCACCATGTGCACAGGATTAACAGAACTGAGAAGAAAAAAAGAAAAAAAAAAAAGAGTGCCATTATCAATCCAAATTGATCTGAATGTATAATGGGAAAAAAAAAGAATTTTATGCAGAAGGCAGTTTGCAGTTCAGAGGATCCAGTCAAAGAGCAGTCTCATGAGGGGGGCTGTCCTGAAGCCATTGTGCTGATCAGCCACTATGAAGAAAACCTAGCCAGCCATACTCAAAGGATTAGCATGTTCCTGCATTAGCTGCTTTTCCCAGTTCTTTGCAGTGGTTGAAGACGTCTGTACACTTCTATTGCCCTGAGTTTTTCTCTATCTTTTCCTCAGTATGGTTAATACTGAAGTTTCAGGTTTCCACTGATAATTTTAACTGGAATTATTCTGTGAACACAGCAAGAAAATTCCAAACTAGTTAAGAGAAAAAAAGAATGGCATTGCTTTTCCCATACGTGGCAGAGTATATAAGACTTACTAATGAGCTTTCGATATGTTTTCACTTTAAGAAAGTCATAAAATGTATTTTTAAATAACCGTAAGTAAACAAATGAAAAATGGAGTTAATAGCCTTAATTTCAGCAATCACCTGATTTATAATAGACATATCTTAAATAATATCATAAATGAGAAGACTTTAACTCTCATGAACCACTTAACGTGGGACACTAAGGTAATTAGTGATTAAAATGAGAATACAACTGTTGCTACTCTCGCATGTTCACCAGTGTCCCTACAGTGTACTAAATGAATTTGTTTCTTTTCTAAGAAATATAAATATATAAAAATAAAAATGGAGAATATAATCTCATCTTAATGTGCCTTTACTATATTGATAAAGATACTTAATGACATTTTTAAATATGACAATTGGAGAGGAAAAAATGAATAAGAAAACTACCACCCCTTGGTTGAAATGGTGAGAAAAATCACAGTAACTACACACACATAGTCTACAAGGAAAATGAAGTAGAAGGTGACTGACTAAATCCTTTCCAATGAGAGTCCTCATTTGAGAGTAAGAAGGTAGTAGAAAGAAGGATGAGTTAAGAAAACAAAGTAATGAGTGAAAACATGGTGAAAAAAATGAACATTGAAAGGATAACGCCTAGACATTGAAATATTTGATTGAACAAGATATCTGACTAATGAAGGAACAAAAAAGTTTTCTGTGATGTCCTCTGTTCATTAGTAAAGTTGATTTAAATCCATAGGCCAAATCTTGGGTCTAGTTCATCACCCTACCTTAATATCTCACTAAGATGTTCTATAGAGATTTCCTAGAATGCAAATATTATGAGGTAATAAGAACTCTGCTTTAGGAAACTCCAGTAATATGGCTTCAATATAAATTTTTTTTTAAAAAAGCTAGTGTCCAGGAAACTCACTTTTAGCTTAATTTGAAGAACCTTTACTTTTATCCCAAAGTGAAACAACCTGTTCTAAGATTAATAAATCTGTTATCCTAAATTGAACTACAGACAAAAATAATAAGGGGTGATGGGTAGCAATGTCAAGGTTGTATTATAATTCTGTAGGAGTAATATAAACAGAGGAAGAGGATACAGGCAGTCCTGATGGAACCTGGTAAGTTAGGGTCAGACAGTAGTGGAGGAGGACTTCCCCTACCAATGGACTAGAGGAAAGTGATAGGGGAGGAAGAGGGCAGGAGAGTGGGACAGGGAGAAAATGAGGGAGGGGGATACAAATCAAATACAAACTGAACAAAATGAAAAAATAATAGAAAAATATTAATGTAAAACATACAGTAATTTGATTTTCACAAATGATATAGCACTGACTATACTATGTAATGAATCTTTATAATTTTGTAAAACTTTGTATAGTAAAACTTTAAGATTATGCTAAAGTTTAAGAAATTCAATTAATGACTTAGCATAATCAATGTATTTGTGGTGCCTCATGTCTACTAAATACATTTATCTTATTACTGTGATTGATATAACGTATTTAAAGAGAAATAACAAATGATTATCATTAAACAATTAGAAATATTTCAGCTAGGTAATTGAAATAAAATTGAAAATAATTAGTTTCTGCTAATTACTTTGATTAAGTTTGGACAACATTTCATCAAAATAGAATTTAGTGTTCCAACGTGATGTTTATGCTCAAAATAATAGGATCAGGTTGGACACATACTGACTTCTATATAACAACTCTTAAAAGTATTTTTGTGATATCAAACACAAACAAAAATCTCATTTGTTAACTGAAGCATTATGTTTCCAAAGTAAACTTTTATATTGGTAGACTTTACAAAAGACGTCCTCAGTCTTTTAGCTGTAATTTGGAAACAATATTCTCAGCACTGAATTTTTTATAAAACTCCCATACTATGAATTATCAGAGATGTTTGAAAAACACAGTTAGAATATATCTTTTGACTTAAGCATGAAATAAGTGGTTTACTCAGTTTTTCCTGATTAATTTGTCAATTGCAAAACTACATTAATTAAAAATACTCACTGGAAAATAGTGATTTATTTTCATTCTTTAGTATAAGAACCTCAGTAACATACCCACTTAAAAAACTGAGCAGAGTGCAGGGAATCTTACTGAAGAAGGGAGATATAGAAAGACCTGGAGGGAACAGAAGCTCCACAAGGAGACCAACAGGCCTGGGCCCAGGAGTCTTTTCTGAGACTGATACTCAAACCAAGGACCATGCATGGAAAGAACCTTGGATCCCTGCACAGATGTAGTCCATAGCCTGCTTAGTTTCCAAATGGGTAACAAGGATAGCAGGGGCTCTCTCTAACATAAACTCTGTGGCAAGTTATTTGATCAACTCTTCCTGGAGATGCAGTCTTGCCAGGCCATAAAGGAAGACAATGCAGCCAGCCCTGATGAGACTGGATAAGCTAGGGTCATATAGAAGAGGAGGAGGTCCTCCCCTATCAGTGAACTAGGACAAAGCAATAAGTGGAAAAGAGGTAAGGTGGGTGGGACTGGGAAGAGTTAAAGGAGAGGGCTGGGATACAGAGTGAATAAATTGTAATAAATAATAAATAATTAAATAATAACTTTTTTAAAAGCTGCAGACAGCATTTGAAAAGGCTACAGAGGAGGACAATGCAGCCAGTCCTGATGAGACCTGATAATCTAGAGTCAGATGGAAAGGAAGGAGGACCTCCTCTATCAGTGGATTTGGAGAGAGGTATAGGAGGAGATGAGGGAGGGAGGATGGGATTGGGAGGGAATGAAATAGGAGGATACAGCTGGGATACAAAGTGAATAAATTAATATAAAAAATTAAAAAAATGAAAAGTAAAAGTATATTAGGCTTCATTTAGAACAACAGAAAAGCCAAACAGTGATGTCTTGAAAAATCAAATACATACACACAGACAAAAATATTAATGAAATTCTTTCCAAAATAATAAATATAATTGATTCACAATTTATTTTTTCTTACTACCATTACATAAACCAACATTATCTTATTTGCCAGGCTAACTTTTTACCAATAAGGCAAATTCTTGATCTTCATTTGTTAGTTTTATTGCAATTTAAATTCCAAAATCAATTTGTTCTTGCTATTGTTGTCAATATTTTAATATGTAACAAAGTTTAAAAATCCCAGATTTGGCAGCAAATTCATAGCAGAAAGAGGAATCAAAACACCAATGGATCCTCTTTTCACGTTTTAATTTTTTTTAAATGTTTTGAGATACTGCAGTTTTTCATTTCTATTATTATTATTATATTACAATTTATTCACTTTGTATACCAGTTGTAAACAACTCCCTAATTTTTTCCCTGTTCCACATTCTCTCACTCTTCTTCCCCTGTACCTCTCCACTAAGTCCAATGATAGGGGAAGATCTCTTCCCCTACTGTCTGACCCTAGCCTATCAGGTCCCATCAGGACTTCCTTGATCCTCTTTCTCTGTGAACTGAAAAGGTTGCCCCACCAAGGAGAAGTGACCAAGGAGCAGGCAACGAAGTTCATGTGAGACACTGCCTCTTCTTTCCTTACTAGGGAACCCACATGGACACTGAGCTGTCTACGGGCTACATCTGAGCAAGGATCAAGGTCCCCTCTACACATGGTCTCTGCAGTCCCCCTGGGAGGGCCTAGCTGTTTTTGGCTTTGTTGGTCTTCTTGTGAAGCTCTTGTACCTTCCAGGTCTTTCTATATCCTCCTTCTTCCAAAAGACTTTTGCTCTGTCAAAAGATTGACTTTATGTCTGTGCATCTGCTTTGATCCCATGCTGTGTGGATCCTTTTCCAGGTATCTGTGGTGAGCTCCCATCCTGTTCCCTCTCTTCTACCACATCTGGTGTCTATCCTGTTTTTTTTCTTCTGAAAGAGAATTAAGCATCTTCTCTATTGTCGTCCTTGTTGTTTAGCTTCTGTTGAAGAAGTTGTCTCCTGTGCCAAGGAGGGCAACGCTCTTCCCTACATTTTCTTCTAACAGATTTAGTGTGTCTTGTTTTATTTTGAGGCCTTTGATCCACTTGAGCTTTACTCTTGTGCATAGTGATTAATATGGGTTTATATGTGTTTTCTACATGTAGACATCCAGTTATACCAACACCATTTGTTGAAGATGTTGTTTTTTTTTTTCCATTTTATGGTTTTGAATTCTTTGTCAAAAATGAGGTGTCCACAGATGTGCAGGTTTATTTCTCGGTCTTTGATTTAATTTCATTGCTCTTCCAATCTATTTACATGCCAGTACCATGCCATTATTTGCTGTTGTTCTATAGCACAGCTTGAGATCAAGTTTTGAGACACCTCCAGATGATATTTATTGTAAAGTTATTTTATTGTTTTAGCTATTCTGTGTTTTTGGTTTTCCATATTTTGGTTCTTTTAAGTTCTGTAAAGAATTGTGTTGAAAAAAAAAAGAGCAATAGCCATGCAAATTCAGAGAGTTAAAGAGGATATGAACAAATCTATCAAAGATTTGGCCAGTCAATTGGAAGTAAAGAAAGGACTTCTCATCAGAAAGTATGAAAGCCAGAAGTGCCTGGGCAGGTGTCATGCAGACTCAAAGAGACCACAGATGCCAACTCAGACTACTATACCCTGCAAAGATTTTAATCAACATAGATAGAGAAAACAAAACATTCCATGACAAATCTACGATATCTACACAGCAAACCAGCCCTACAGAAGATACTAGAAGTAAAACTCCAACCCAATGAAAATAACTTCACACAAGAAAACATAACATACAGGTAATATTGTAACAAAAATTACAAGAAAAAAAGCAATGAAACACAGTAAGACCACCGACTCCAAAATAAAAGGAACTAACGTTCATTGGTCAATCAACATCAATGGACTCAACTCTCCAATAAAAAGCCACAGACTAACAGAATGGGTACGGAAAGGGGATCCAACATTCTGCTGCATTCAAGAAATGCACCTCTACAACAAAGATAAAGAGTACCTCAGAGTAAAGGGCTGGAAAAATGGCTTTCAAGCAAATGGACTCAGAAAACAAGCTGGGCAGCTACCCTAATATCTAATAAAATAGACTTTCAACCAAAATTAATAAAAAAAAAAAAAGATGAGGAGGAACACTACATTCTCGTCAAAGGAAAAATCCACCAAGAGGACATCACAACTCTGAACATCTATGCCCCAAATACAAGAGCGCCTACATTCATAAATGAAACATTATTAAAACTTAAATCACACATCCATCCCAACACCTTAATAGTGGGAGACTTCAACACCCCACTTTCACCAAGGGACAGATCATCTAGACAGAAGCCTAGTAAGGAAATAAAGGCACTTACAGAAGTCCTAAATCAAATGGACCTAATAGATGTCTATGGAAATTTCCACCCAAACTCAAGAGTACACTTTCTTTTCACCACCTCATGCAACCTTCTCCAAAATAGACCATATGGTTGGTCACAAAGCAAGCCTCAACAAATACAAGAAGATTGAAATAATCCCCTGTATTCTATCTGACCACCAAGGACTAAAGCTGGATCTCAACAACAGTGGAATTAGAAAAAAACCTACAAGCACATGGAAACTGAACAACTTGCTGCTCGATGATACCTTGGTTAAGGAAGAAATAAAGAAATAAATTAAAGACTTCCTAGAATTCAATTAAAATGAAGGTACAACATGCCCTAAATTATGGGACACAATGAAAGCAGTGTTCAGAGGAAAATTCATAGCACTAAGTACCTACATGAAGAAATTTGTGACATCTCATACAAGCAACTTAATGGCCCAACTGAAAGCCCTAGGAAAAAAAGAAGCAAATACACCTAAGAGGAGCAGACGACTGGAAATAATCAAACTCAGGGCTAAAATCAATCAATTAGAAACAAATCAAAGTATTCAAAGAATCAATGAAACCAAAAGCTGGTTCTTTGAGAAAATCAACAAGATAGATAAACGTTTAGCCAGACTAACTGAAAGGCAGAGACAAACTAGCCAAATCAGCAAAATCAGAAATGAAAAGGGGAACATAACTACAGACAGTGAGGAAATCCAAACAATCATTAGGTCATACTACAAAAGCCTATATGCCACGAAGTTAAAATATCTAAAAGAAATGGACAATTTTCTTGATAGAATCCACCTACCAAAATTTAGTCAAGATCAGGTAGAAAGATTGAATAGTCCTATATCCCCCAAGGAAATAGAAGCAGTCTTCAACAGTTTCCCTCCGAAAAAAAGCCCTGGGCCAGATGGGTTCATTGCAGAATTCTACCAGACCTTCAAAGATGGGGCTAACTCCAATTCTTTCCAAACTATTCCACAAAATAGAAACAGAAGGAACATTACCAAACTCATTCCATGGACCCACAGTAACCTTGATACCTAAACAACACAAGGACCCAACAAAGAAAGCAAACTTCAGACCTATCTGTCTTATGAACATTGATGCAAAAATACTCAGTAAAATACTTGAAAACCCGAAACCAAGAACACATCAAAGATATCATCCATCATGATCAAGTAGGCTTCAACCCAGGCATGCAAGGGTGGTTCAACATATGAAAACCCATTAATGTAATCCACCATATAAACAAACTGAAGGAAAAAAACGACATGATCATCTCCTTAGATGCCGAAAAAGCATTTGACAAAGTTCAACACCCATTCATTTTTAAAGTATTGGAGAGATCAGGGATATAAGGCACATACCTAACATAGTAAAGGCAATATACAGCAAGCCTACAGCCAACATCAAACTGAATGGAGAGAAACTTAAATCAATCCCACTGAAACCAGGGACAAGACAAGTCTTTCCCTCTCTCCATATCTCTTCAACAAAGTACTTGAAGTCCTAGCTAAAGCAATAAGACAACTAAAGGAGATCAAGTGGATACAAATCAGAAAGGAAGAAGTCAAAGTGTCACTATTCGCAGATGGTATGATACTATACATGAGCGACCCCAAAAATTCAACCAGAGAACTCCTTCAGCTGATAAACACCTTCAGCAAAGTGGCTGGATACAAAATCAACCAAAAAAAAAAAAAAAAATCAGAAGCCCTCCTGTGTACCAAAGACAAAAGGGCCAAGCGAGAAAGAAATCAGGGAAACAACACCCTTCACAACAGCCACTAATAACATAAAGTACCTTGGGGAGACACTAACCAAGCAAGTGAAAGACCTGTTTGAAAAAAAAAACTTTAAGTCTCTGAAGAAAGAAATTGAAAAAGATATCAGAATATGGAAAGATCCCCCGTGCTCATGGATTGGTAGGATTAACATTGTGAAAATGGCCATCTTGCCAAAAGCAATCTACAGATTCAATGCAATTCCCATCAAAATACCAAATCAACTCTTTACAGTGGCTACTGGTAAATGTGTTATTTCCCTAATTTCTTTCTCAGCCCTTTTGTCTTTTTTATACAGGAGGGCTACTGATTTTTTTTTTTTTTGAATTAACTTTGTATCCTGTGACTGAAGATATTTATCAGATGTAGCAGTTCTCTCATATAATTTTTGGGGTCACTCATGTTTATCATCATATCATCTGTGAACCATGATACTTTCTCTTCTCAATTTGTATTGCCTTGATCTCCCTAAGTTGTCTTATTGCTCTAGCTAGGACTTCCAGTTCTTAGTTGAAGAGACATGAAGAGAGTAAGCATTGTTGCCTTGTCCCTGGATTCAGTTGGATTGATTTTAAGTTTCTCTCTGTTTAGTTTAATGTTGGCTATTGGCTGCCTGTGTATTGTCTTTATTATATTTAGATATGTGCCTTGTATCTTTGATCTCTTCAAACTTTAAACATGAATGGATGTTTGATTTTGTCATGAGATGATCACATGGTTTTTTCTTTCAGTTTGTTTATATGGTGGATTTCATTGGTGGAATTACTTATATAAAACCACCTCTGCATGCCAGGGATCAAGCCTACTTGGTTATGGTGGATGATATGTTTGATGTGTTCTTGGATTCACCTTGTGTCTGGGGCCTTCTGGCATCTTGCTGCCCCCTAAAATTTGGCATCTAGCTTGACAGGACTACTGCCCGGATACAATAGTGAATTCCTGGATGACCTGGGGCTTTCGATAAGATCATCTTCCTGAAATACTTTAAATCCTCCTCTCCCTCAGGGCTTCCTAAGTAACTCTTCTGAGGAACTTTCCAAATTACCATTATTAGCACATCTTGGTGGGACATCCTGTGATTTCTAGTCACTTAGTAACCCTGCCAAAGGCAGTTACATTCCTTCTGCTTCTGCCTATATAGTTGTATGAAAACTTGAATAAACGGAGACTTTGAAAAGAGATACTGTCTTGGTCTTCATTTCTCACGCCCTTGTCCCCCTTTTTCATTCCCACTCCTCCATTCAGGATCTCCTGTGACAGACCTGTGGGACGGGTCAAGCTTGCAATTATTTTATTGAGGATTTTTGTGTCAATGTTCATAAGAGAGATTGGTATGAGGTTCTCTTTCTTTTTTTGAGAATTATTATTTTTTTATTTATTACTTATTACAATTTATTCAGTTTGTATCTGGGCTGTGCCCCCCCATCTCCTCCCAAATCCTCTCTTTTTCTCTTCTTCTTCTTCCATGCCCCTATCCTAGTCCACTGATAGAGGAGGTCTTCCTCCCCTTCTTCTGACCATAACCTATCAGGTCTCATCAGGACTGATTGCATTGTCACTCTCTTTCTTTGTTGGGTTTTGTGCAGTTCAGGTATCATGGTTACTGAGGCCCCATAGAACGAGGTTGGTACTGTTCCTTCTGTCTCTATTTTGTGCAATATTTTATCTGGCCCTTAGCTTTTCTTTCTTTCTTTTTTTCTTTTCTCTTTCTTTCTTTCTTTCTTTCTTTCTTTCTTTCTTTCTTTCTTTCT